>NW_019388718.1:0-1228 GCF_000671375.1 Centruroides sculpturatus
TGAAAAATATAAAAACTAAAAAAAAATTATACTTTAGAAGTTAATCTAGTATCAAAAATGTTCGATTCAGCACAACACACAATCCTCAGAAAAACATCATACAAATGTGCCAGTGCTGCCAGCTAAAACACACGCACATCAACAAAAAAAATATTGGAGTAGCCCAAGACATAGCCAAAGTTTGCAGAACCACAGCACTAGCAGAAATTTTAATTTGCCGACTAGAATGCTTTCGGATAACAGACATTTCGGTTGACTGGCTTTCGTATAAATAACGCTCTACTGTAATATAGATTAAGCCGAAAATGTCCCTTAATAAATATAAAATAGTCTCTTAATATCATTAATTTTTGTAAAAGGATTGCCACATGGTAGGTAAAGAGTCCGCATCTGTATGGTTGATGCATCCAGTTTTCATGTGCGCCTTAAAGATCTCCAATATTTCCAGATATTTCATTGTGTGTAAATTTGTTGTAGGTTTAATTATTTCCGCCTGATCCCAATGGACCTGAATGTCCCTTTGTGTTGCATAAGCTGATAGCATGGTATTATCAATGTTCTTATTAATCATATATTTATGCTCTTTGATACATTGCTGCAAGTTGTGCATCATTGTGCCCACATAGACAAGATCCGAATTAAAACGCTGATCGTGTAATGGTGTAGAATAGATCCCTGATGCTGATTTCCAGTCGTATCGCTTCTTATCATTTTTTAATAGCTTGAAAACAGTAGGATTGCATCAACATATCACTCGGAAATTATTAGTCCTGGCCGTTTCTTTATGTATTTGTCTCAAAAACGAGATGTAAGGTGTGTTTCAAATTTATACGGACACGAAAAAATTAAAGTGAAACACAAATTTGCTGCATTAAGTGACAAATGTTTTATTAAAAATAATATGGATTTACATGTTTCTACACTGCAAAATAAGAATTTTAATCAAACATTAATATTTTGTCACTGAAAATAATATTTTTGAAAATCATATATAAAAAAACTGTTACATATTTATCCGGACAGGCACTCATTTTATGACTTAAACAGAATATTGTTTAGTTTCAAGCATTGAAATATGCAAATTAGCTTACATATCTAATTGTAATACAAATTCTTTACGTTGTTCAACGTTCTAAAATGGGTAGAACAAAGAATTTATCTGATTATGAAAAAGGGCAGATTGATGCCTATAAATCACAAGGCAAGTCAATAAGAGAAATTGCAGCAT
>NW_019388718.1:1962-6502 GCF_000671375.1 Centruroides sculpturatus
GCTGATTGTGTAATGGTATAGAATAGATTCCTGATGCCGATTTCCAGTCATAACGCTTCTTATCGTTTCTTAATAGCTTGAAAACTGTAGGATTGCGTCGATATACTACACTGAAATCATTAGCCTTGGCCGTTTCTTTATGTATTTGTCTCAAAAACGGGACATAATTTAAAACCATCTTTTGTCTACGGTCTACTGTGGGATGCCGTTGTTTAGTTGTTTGGAAGGTTGTAATAAGATTCTTTATGATTTCCTTTTGGTATCCCTGTTGTTCCGCAATCTTTAGAATGTAGTTTAGCTCCGCCATCGTGTCTTTTATACTAGAACAATGTGTATAAGCCCTTTTTATCCAGGACCTAAAGGCTGCTAATCTGATGTGATGCAGATCAATCGAATTATGCGTTAATTAAAGTAGGTTGAAAGCATGGTTTTCTGTATATGCTGGTTCAGATTACTCCCTGTCTGCAAGCGATGGAAATGTCCAAAAAATTTACAATACTTTCACTCTCCTGGTCCACTTGTAGTAACAAACTGTAAGGATTATTATTGATCATATCCAAAAATTGCTGTAGGTTAGGTTTTCTTTGCCACAAGGTGAATTTATTGTCGACGTATCTGGTGTACAAAGCGATAAGGTGTCGAAACTTGGGTAGAATTTTGTTTTCGAGTTGCTGTAAGACCAACTCACAAAGAATCGCCTATGTGGGACTACCATCAGTATGCCTCTTCCTTGCAAATATAACCCGTTCTCAAATTCAAAACGCGATGTATAATGTACTAGGTGCGCAAGTTCCAGTATTTGATTGTGATGTTGTGGCGCATTTATTTGCCAATGTTGAAAATTAGCCACATCATCACAATCAAATACTGGAGCTTGCACACATAGGGTCAAATGGATGCGATGATGCTCCTTTTTACATTTGCACTTCACTCCCAATCATTATCTAACTTACAAAGTTCATCTGTCAAACTTTCCATAATTGAAAGGATACACTTTAGATCGACTGTTTTCATAATTCTTGGAGTTTCTTCTTCGTCGTTCTTCTGTAGCTCTATGTCAGGTCCACAGCTCATTCAAATGTAACGGTTTGTGGAACGTTCTNTGTTATTTTTAATAAAACATTTGTCACTTAATGCAGCAAATTTGTGTTTCACTTTAATTTTTTCGTGTCCATATAAATTTGAAACACACCTTAATTTAAAACCATGCTTTGTCTTTGGTCTACCGTAGTATGCCATTGTTTAGTTGTTTGGAAGGTTGCAATAAGTTTCTGTATGATTTCCTTTCGGTGTCACTGTTGTTCTGCAATCCTTAGAATATAGTTTAGCTCTATTACTGTGTCTTTTATGTTTGTACAATATGTATAAGCTCTTTTTATCCAGGACCTAAAGGCTGCTAATTTGATGTGATGCGGATCAATCAAATTATGCGTTAATTAAAGTAGGTTGAAAGCATGGTTTTCTGTATATGCTGGTTCAGATTACTCCCTGTCTGCAAGCGATGGAAATGTCCAAAAAATTTACAATACTTTCACTCTCCTGGTCCACTTGTAGTAACAAACTGTAAGGATTATTATTGATCATATCCAAAAATTGCTGTAGGTTAGGTTTTCTTTGCCACAAGGTGAATTTATTGTCGACGTATCTGGTGTACAAAGCGATAAGGTGTCGAAACTTGGGTAGAATTTTGTTTTCGAGTTGCTGTAAGACCAACTCACAAAGAATCGCCTATGTGGGACTACCATCAGTATGCCTCTTCCTTGCAAATATAACCCGTTCTCAAATTCAAAACGCGATGTATAATGTACTAGGTGCGCAAGTTCCAGTATTTGATTGTGATGTTGTGGCGCATTTATTTGCCAATGTTGAAAATTAGCCACATCATCACAATCAAATACTGGAGCTTGCACACATAGGGTCAAATGGATGCGATGATGCTCCTTTTTACATTTGCACTTCACTCCCAATCATTATCTAACTTACAAAGTTCATCTGTCAAACTTTCCATAATTGAAAGGATACACTTTAGATCGACTGTTTTCATAATTCTTGGAGTTTCTTCTTCGTCGTTCTTCTGTAGCTCTATGTCAGGTCCACAGCTCATTCAAATGTAACGGTTTGTGGAACGTTCTATATTGGTCTAGATCTGACCAATCCCAACAAGCCACAATTCTGCCACGACATGTGGTGTCGTAGTGAACTTGTGTCTTGCTAGGATTCGTCAAATCTAGCATAGGGAAAATTGGGGAATTACACAGCAAATTGCGCAGTGACATTATTGTGAATCGGCGTAAACTGAGGACTACCTGTACTTTCTTGTTGAATTTGTACATATTATTTGTATTTGATAGTCAGATTGTCAAGGCGGTAAAGACGCTTACTGTTCAGGAGACATGTGTTAAAATCTGGACAAAGTATTTCAGATACTTATTGTGTCTATCCCTTATCACCCAGCCACCTCATAATGATCCTGGAAAAACTGGCTCTCTTAATACCCACAGGGTAGAAAGAGTCAAAAATGAAAAATATATATTTAGATAGTATTAATGAAGATATATGTTAAGTCATGTAATAAATAGCCAATATTACAAAAACTCATAAACTAGTTTAGGATGGATATATTTTACTGCTGTATATGCAGTTGTCTTCAAATTGGTTTTACTTATTGATTGACCAGCTAAATGACTTCTCTGACCAATTAAAAATGTATTTTATTTTATGTACACAAATATTATTTGTTTTAAAGATATACTAGTATGCAATTGATTATTATAATATAAGTATTATTTTGTAGTTATTTAATTGATGATTGTAAGGAAATTTGCATAGTAGCCAGCTAAAACTAGATTGGCTGCTTAAAACTTTTTCATGGGAAGAACATTGTATGTGTAAAGTAACTTTTTTTAGTAATCATTGAGTTATTTACATTGGTGACTATATACTCTAACTTATTTTGATTATAAAGAACACCACTATCACTAGTAAACCAACAAAAAAGTTTTAATGCAAAAACAAACAGTTTTAACCATTTTTAATGATCATCATCAGGCTATACATTTTATAATCAAACAAAATACAAAATAAACATTTTAAACTAGATAGAACAAAAATCACTGTTTCCATGGATCAAGTGCATTGGTGATGGAAAAAAATTATAAAAATAAATATTTATTTTATATTTTGTTCCATTATCAAATGTATAGCTTGGAGATGACCATTAAAAATGGTGAAAAATTTTGTTTTTACATTAAAACCTTGTTTTTTTTTTTTTGCTGGTTTATTGGCGATAGCAGCTGGTTCTTTATAGTATATTCATCCAGTTTACTTATATATGTTGATGATTAATTAATTTGATTATTATTAAATATCAGCAAAAATGTCGACGAGGACAGTATGGTGGAAAAACTTGTGGTTATAGTCAGAAAGGATCATATCAGAGACAGAATTTTCCTAGACTTGGATTTGAAGGAGGTAGATTGCCTTTCTACTTGAGAACTCCAATAGAAAATTATTATAAAAATCATCAGTAAGTTTTTCTGTAGATTAAATCTAATGTAGGTCTAATATACTGAAATTCTAAATGAAAATAATTATCTTCTAACATTAAATTATAAGTTATTTCATATTCTTGTTTTTATTTAAATGGTTTTATTACTTTGAAAATAATTTTTGTAGATATGAGAAAATTTAAATTTATGAAATATATTATATAATAACTATTTTAAAATATAAACTTAGAAATATAATGTAAAATTATTGAACAATAATATATAAAATAAATATTTACAATTTATATTTAGAAGTTATTTACTGTATTTACTTGCATATAAGACGATCTCGTATATAGGATGACGTGTGACTATAAAGATCAAAATAAAGAAAATTAAATTTATTAATACAATTCTAATTTTATTCATTTAATCACAAATAAAATATCAAATGTACATAAATGCATAAATTGTCCTGCAAAAATTACTGGAATTTTAAATTTTAAGGAAAATTCTTGTAAAATCAACAACATAATTTGTTCATGTAAAGCTGGACAATCAAACCTTTTTGCCAATTCGTAACAGTTGAATCCACTCTCCATCGATTACACTTATGAGTTTGTCCAAATTCTGATTTTCGAATAATCATCTGTTTTCATGTGAGAATGGATTAAAACTTATATTTGGTTCCTGTGTGATTTTGGAATTTCAATTTGGAATTCAATTCAAAAGCTTTGCTTTTCCTATTGCTATTCATCTTTATTCCTGACAATACACAGAAATGATTCAACAACCCAGATAAAATACTTTTGTTTTTAAGCACCAGAGGATGAGCATCTGATAAAAAATGCAAATACATGGTTCACAAATTTATTGCACAAATGCAAAGAATCCTGTGTTCGCGTGTATAGGATGACCTAGGTTTTTGAAGCAGTGAAAAATGAATAAAAACCTCGTCTTATATGCAAGTAAATACGGTATACTGTTTAATATACTCATAAAATAAGACTTGCTAAGGATGGAAAAACACTGAAAATACTTTAATTAAAACA
>NW_019388719.1:0-3242 GCF_000671375.1 Centruroides sculpturatus
TTTTTTGGTATCAGCCGGATCCTCTCAGGGATTATTATATTGGTCTCCGGATTACGATGCCATTGAGGTGTTCGTACAAAAACAAAGCTGCACTACCTCAAGATCTCTTTTTTTTTTACGGGTGTTTACGCATTTGTAATTATTATTTTTTCACCTTTCCTCGCTCCCCTTTGCTGAAAATTTAAAGAATTTTCATAGACGATTATAAGGCACAACCAGAGTTTCCGTTTATATCGCCTATATAAGTAATATAAACTTTTGTAAGTGAAAAATAAATTAGATACATCTTAATTGGATATAATATAATATATGAAATATGTATCAAAAAATAGTTAAAAAAAATTTTTTTAGTTAACAAATAGAAATTACCTGTTAAGCCAAGTAATCAGAAGTATTTTTCGACTCGGACTGAAGTACAAGAAATCAAAATATTTAAAGAAAAATCTTGGAGTAATTCAGTCTCAGTAAAGAAAGTAAATAATAATAAAATAAATAAATATTTAAATTGTTAAAATTCAATCTTCTGATTCCAGTGGAAGAATTTTTCTATTACGTGTTCCGTGTTGTGATATTGTATATTGGCTTTTTTGTATGTTTAGAAGCGCACAACAAAATCAAAAAAAAAAAGTAATTTAAAAAAAATATAGTAACAACTCTTTTAATTAAATTAGATAAACTAGAAGGGGATTTTTAAAATTTTAAATTATTCTAATTAACTAAATTTTAATTATTATATCTACTAACCCCTCTATTATAAATTACCCGTCCAAACTGTACTATTTGTGCGCCCTTGGACTCTTCCTATTATTGTTTATAACATCAGAATCAAAAAAAAGGAAAAAGAAATCAAAATTTGTCTATAGCATGCACGGTTAATATTTAATTATTAAAAATAAAATGTTTAAAAATATTTACCGCTAGTCAGTTTAAAAAAAAATCTGTAAATGTGATCAGGTTATTTTTTCAGTTTTCTCACACTAATAAATTTTTGGGGTGCGGGGAACTTCATCGATTTTTGTGATTTTTTTTCCCTTATGAAATTTGTGAAAGTTGTGTCTGTATTTTTTATGAGAGAGAGTACAATAAAAGTGCGTGATTTGTCAAAAATTGAGTTTTTTTATTCCGATTTTATATTATTTAAACCAAGAGTTTCCAATCTAAATAGCTCACTATATCTAGATCGCTATTGACCCCTGAGGGGGTGTTGTTTAATTTATTTAATAAATAAAGTCGGAGAACGAATTGATTTTTATTATATTTAAAAATATATAATTTATTATTGTATTATATATTTAAATTTTAATAAAATTACAGTAAAACCTGTTTAAAACGGAACAATGATTTCTATTTTGATAGCCTTTCGTTTTATAGCGAGATTATTTTATTAATTAACTTTTCTATAGAGTTGGGGAGAATCAGTGGTGATTAATGTCTGTATTTCACTGTTATTTTACAGACAATGAAAGTACGAAGTTAACAAAAATAAAAAAAAATATTACTGGCACACGACGTATGGATATTCGAATAGACAAATGGAAAGTTATGTTTAATGCCATCTGTCATGGGATTTTATTAAAATAATTTTTAATAAAAAGTATTAATTATTATAAAAAGGCAAGCCTTATTTTTGGGGTAAGATGTGAATTCTAATAATGTTTTAATTGCTAATAACGAGTAAACTTTTCATTAAGTTTGACCTTACTCGTTCAAGCCCCTTTTGTTTCTCCTTTGACTTATAATCTCTAAAATATAATAGCATTGATTCTCCATGTATTAAAGTGTTCCTACAAAATTTTGGGTCCGGGAATTCGAAGATATGAAGCAAAACGATCACTGTTCTAGTCTATAACTAAAATGATAGACTGTAACTCACGTCGAACATAATCTAAGCTAGAGAGTTACAACATTAATTATAATTTTAGAATCTAATTGTTTTTAAGTCAAAGAAACTCCACTTTATTCAGGTTCTTTTATGCAATTGATATTAAAAAGAAACTTCCATTTTCGCTTTAGACAAGTTTCTGGTTTATAATAGTGTTTTATATAAGAAATCGTTTCATTTTGAATTTTTTAAAAAAGATTTTAGGCTTTACTGTATGAAATTTATATGTAATTTCCTATTTAATTTTTTACTTTTGTATAGAAGAGTATTGGCGAATTAAACACAATTTTGGAAAGATAAGCAAAAGCAATTGGAAACTCCTGATTTAAACTAAATATTTCACTGGTAAATAAATAAATAAATATTACCTGACTCATACTTCACATACATTGCCATCTGTTGACAGATTTTACTATTGAAACAACGTTAAATTTTTTTATTTTTAGTGCGAAATACTAAAATAGAAACCTTGCCGAATCAGTTATTAAGCGNCTAACTGACTCATTTAGAACGAATTCATTATACCATAGTATATAGTTATCATTTATAAATCTACATAACTAAAATTCTTTTCTTTAATAATAGAAAGCTATAGACAGCCGGCTTAAGAATTTAAGTATGCGAGTGGGCTCTACACTTACCAAATATTTAGAGTGGGACAAAAATAGGATGATAATCATATATTTTTTAATAGTGATAATTCTCGTTAAATACTAAACCACTAGTTAATGGAGCGTGGCCCCTTACAGAGGCCTTAAACTAACTTATTTGTAAATCCACGCCCTAGTTATACAGTACCGAAACAATTGTGGAAAGGAGAAATTAATTATGTATATATTAATTTTATGTAGCGGTAATGTAGTAAGCTTAATATATGTTTTTTTTCTTTTTATTATATTATCTAATTATCATTAAATTAAGTTATAAGGTTTCTTTATATCTTATCTGTAAACTGATTTCTTTTAATTTAATTTTTCACCTTGGAATATCAAAGTTCAATTACATTAATCAATTCAATTGATGAGAAAAATATATATCAATATATATATATTACATAATTTAAGTAGAATAAACATGTTCCATTAAATGAGAAGTATTTATAAATGAATAATTATATTTATTGTAATTCAATATTCAAAAAAGGAAGTCCAATGTTCAAAAGTATTGATTATTAAATATTGGTATTATATAAACTGATGTTAAAATAAAGAAATATTTATAAATTTTAATTAGAAATTACTTATAGACCGAACTTAATAATAAATTTAATAAAAATAATTTTTATAAAAATAATAAAAACGCAACTTTTCTGTTAACGAAAATATAATTAATTTATGTTTTAAAAAATATAATATTATAA
>NW_019388719.1:5484-6178 GCF_000671375.1 Centruroides sculpturatus
ATATGTAAGGACTTGATCACTATTTAAAATTTTTTCTCTATTATCTATGATGATTATTATCTGTGGTATGTGTTGAGTACTGATAAATATTTGATGATAAGTCATTTATTAAGTTATGAGAATAGATAAAATATTAATACTTTCAGATGATAAAATTTTACTGAATTTGACTTAAATTATTGTATAACGAATCTTTGATATTATTGAACTTATTTTGTTGTAACATTCAGAAAATCTTTACATGACTTTAAGTAACATTTAATATTTATTAATAAGTAATACTTTCAGGTTTAAAATTGACATTCAGTTTGGATTGATGCCATTGAATGACATTTCGAACAATATTTTTGACATTATGTAACAAATCTTAGAGATGGATTGGATGGGAAAAAAATTGTGATAAATTACATCATTTGGGTCAACAATTAGAGTAAACATGATGATCACATCAGGATGTTTTTCCTAATTATTTCCGTTCTAAAAGTATTTAGCCAGTTTTAGAGATGAAATTTGATTTTTATAATTAAACTATAAAACAATATAATTTTTCAATTCTCAATAACAACTTAATCTCTGCCCATTTTAAATTTAATTATCCCACATTTTAATGTTGTTTAATAATTTTTATTTTATCTTTATAGTTAAAATTATGTCAACTGTCAAGAATCAACGTTACATGATTTGCAATATTTAA
>NW_019388720.1:0-1161 GCF_000671375.1 Centruroides sculpturatus
ATCCACCGTAATTCCAGGTTCCGTGGCTACTGTTGAAAGGGTGGTGGAGTGTTTATTGTTATCAATATCATACTTATGCTCCTTAAGACGTTTGCAAAGGGAGCGTTTTATACCTCCACTGTTATTGCTCACATACCCAAGCGCCTTGGCTCATCGAAAACACATTTTAAAACTAGCGCACATACTGTGTTACTCATCCTTCTTCCGTTTTAACGACAAAACGTACCTCTAAAAATGGGGTGCCCCAATGGGGAGCCCCCTTTCGGGGGATCTATGTGAGCTGGTTATAAGGAGACTGGAGCAACAAATCATACCTCTTTACGATTCCAACATACTCCTGTACAGGAGATATGTTGATGATGTCATTATCATATGGAGAACAGAGCCTAACGTCAACCATTTCATAAATAAAATGAACAACAACCCGTATGGCCTAAACATTAAGCTTGACCAAAAAAGCAATAGGGCCGCACACTTTCTTGACGTGGATATTCAATTAATAAATAATGGGATTTCGTTCAAAGTTTTTTACAAAAAAGTGCTATGTACCAATGTTCATCCCAGCTAACTCAGAGGATCCTTACTCCTATAAGATAGCGGCATTTCGGGCATTGACTAAGAGAGCCTTCACCCACCATTCTGAATGGGAAGATACCATAGCTGAGCTGGAGCATATCCAGGAAATAGCCACACGGCATGGATACAGTAAGAACTTGGTATATAATATTGCACGGGCATATATGCGGAAGAACACGCGCAATACTCCTGATATCCCAGAACTTTTGCTTGACGGCAACCGTAAAAGAAAAATAGTAGAGTACAACCACCAGCTTGACACATTATACAGAGAAATCTCTTCCCGCACTAATAACAAAATAACGTACAGTAGGCCAAGATCCATTTACAGCTTACTCCGAAACGGGAAGGATGGGATTGACTTGAAAGACGCACCGGGGGTGTATTCTATACCCCTTTGGGATGACAGATTTAATAATAAGTTAGTATATGTGGGCTCAACCAAACGCTCCCTCCGCAAACGTCTTAAGGAGCATAAGTATGATATTGATAACAATAAACACTCCACCACCCTTTCAACAGTAGCCACGGAGCCTGGAATTACGGTGGATCTGCAGAATGCCAGTCTAGTTAGGCTATCACACC
>NW_019388720.1:2196-6350 GCF_000671375.1 Centruroides sculpturatus
TTCCAACACGAAAAACACACTCAAATTAAAGCTAAGTTGTACAGTACATTAAAAAAAATAACTATAGTAAGGAAAACACTGAAAAATGCATTTTGTGGTTGTAAATGTATAAATAACCATAATAGAATAAAATTGATTTAAAAAGAATGTAGCTATATTTGCACTTTACCTTTGAGGATAGACGATGGTGGTGTAAACTGGTGGCGGAAGAGTGGGAGAAGGGAAATGATACTAAAACTTAACTTACATATCATAATGTGTAACAATAGCTTAGAAAAGATTAAAAACTTAGTGTTGTTTTATATATTTTTTAAAATTTTTATTCACTGCTTTTTGCTTTCTTTCCTTCACTTCCACAAGCACTTTCACTGAATAAAGGTCACTTGGTAAAATATCTATCCAAAGAGGTTTGGCTTTGCCTACTTTTTAAAATGTTTCTAAAATGACTTAGGCAAATGTCATTACTCCGAGCAGCAATACGGCCAGTGTGAACCTTGTCGAGATGTTTCTTTTCAATAAAATCAGTCACTTTCTGATAATACCTCAAGATTCCCTTTATCGAGCGAGATCCTTCCACGACGAAGCAAACACGCGGACTGAAACTGAAGTGAATAAAAAATGGCGCTGCGAACTAATGTAACGTCATATGATGAGTTTTTGTTTGTATCGTGGAGCAAAAATATGTTTGAATTTCATGTCGTATCCTGAAAATTTCGTATACTGGGGCGTTCGTATCCTGAGGTACCACTGTATATCCATTTGCTTAATTAATAAATTACATCAGTTACTTGGCATTTGGGATATTGTAGGCCATAAACATATAAATTTTGGATAATTTGAAGTTGAAATTATTTCATTTCTTGAATTTCAAACTAACAAGAATTTTCTGTATATTCTAGTTTTTTCCTATTCTATTATCTATTAACAGACTATATATAGTACACTCCCCTACAGGCTTTTAGAGTCTTTGAGATCCTTGTTATCAACCATACAAGAAACAATGCACATCTAAAATATCTCAGGAGAATACAAATGTATAAAGCTAATAAAGAAGCAAGGACCATTAATTACAAAGAAGTGAAAATATTATTGTCCGTGTGGAAATTGTTACTTGAAACAATATAAAAAAGTTCTTATGGTAGTCTATTCACAAATCTAATATGTTTGGCACTGACCAATTGGATAAATGTTCCATACAGCTTAAATTTGTAAAGCTTATTCTATGCATTGTTCTATATCATTAATTTAATGTAAATCTGAAGATGATTGCTTAAGGCAATTGAGAATGTTTGTTTTTGATTAAATTTTAGTTTGTGTTGGATTTTTTGATTATTTAATGAATTGTAAAACACAGTCAGTATATATAATAGCCTCTAAGTTTTAAATAAGTTTACAGTCAGTTTATTATTGATTATAAAAGTTCTTCATTTTAACTTAATGGATATGTAGTTGTATATGTTGTTGTACATATTTTAGATATAAAATTTTATAAGTTCATAATATCCTCACATTGTATTTTTCATCACTTGCATCAAAATTTTTTTTTTAGTATTGAATGTCTTTTATATAAAATATTAATGTTGAATTGTGTAGTTTTCTAATAGCTATATACAGTAAGACCCCGCTTAACGCGAGGGATGCATTCCTAGACGACAAAGTACTAAGCAAAACAGCATTAAACAAGGTCATTTTAACATAGAGTAAATAGGAAAAGGGGAACATGCGAATAAAAATAAGCAAATTTTTGTTTTGATTTGCATAAAATTGTGTGTTAAAAAAAACAAACATATGCACACAGAAATTTAAAGTTCATTTTTTGTGATGAAGGTCCTGGCTCTTCTGAAATTCTTGTTTTTTGTGATAAGTAATGTAGTTTCATTTGTTGCTTTCTTTTTCTTTTCTTAAGCAAATGTCGGTGACAAAAGATCGCATCCAAAACGCCTTGTCTTGCACTCCTTTCAAAATCTGGATCATTCACTACAATTTGATCAATGATTTCGGTTATTGTTATCAAACTTTTACTAAGGAAATCTGTAGAGAAATTCTTTGGGTACTTTGTTTTTAGAATCTCTATTTTCCAGTTCCACATGGATTCCTTATTCTGCCAGTTCTTGAAGGTTGTTATTGGTAAGGCTTTCACCAAAAACCTGCAGTAACTCCTCAATATCCTGCTCGTCTACATCTCCTAGTTCTCCTGTATCGATTAGATTGACAATTTAGTCAACCTAATCGAAACAGTGATAGACTCTTCTCATTGAGAATTCTTGGATACCTTTAGTCATAACTTCTTCACACTCTGTTCATGCATTTATCAGTTAATTCTTGCCAAGCAAAGTCGACATATCCTATGTCATCCATGATGATATATTTTTTCCAAAATTGCATAAAACAAACAACATTTAAGGGAAGTACAATGCTATGATGAATTGCCATCTTTTGCTGATTGGTTCATGTTTTGGGAATAATTGTATTATATACGAATCAATGAAATGCTGCAATAATTTGAATCAGCATAAATTTTGAGTGTTTTTTTAGGCTTCAAGCAGACCACGTTATATTGAATCAGCGTTAAGCGAGGTCTTACTGTATAACCAGTTTGTACTAAGATAGTTATGCTCATGCAAAAATTCTTTTGAAACTGTTGATGTATACTATAGTCAACTTGTTTTCAAATGTGGATGCATAATTTCATAATTTTTGTCTCAATAAAGTGAAAGTGAAAATTGTAAAATTTTCAATCTTTACTGAATTTTTGTTCAGTCATTTGGCTCTCTGTACCTTTTCAAAATTACAAATTGACATGTAACATCATCTTTAATTGAAAAAAAAAAATAAAAGAATTGCTAAATTAAGCTAACAAAAATCTTTTTGATATTAAAGAAATGTTTTTGGACTATTTCATTATCCAGCTTATTTATCTGCACCTACTTTTATTTTTCATNTATTTCATTATCCAGCTTATTTATCTGCGCCTACTTTTATTTTTCATTAAATTTGGTGCTAAGTTTCAGATTTTCATCTTGAATTGAGTCAAAAATATAATATAAACTACTATCAGAAATTAATTAGAAAATCCTCACATTTTGAGATAATGTAGATTTACATAGAACAAGCATTATATATATACACTAGCTGTTACTCGTGGTTTCGCTCGTGCGGATTTTGCAAGCAAACCCTATTTACATTCAATATTTCAACAACCATAGTAATTGTTATTTAACATCTACTGCTGAGAATCAAATGAACTGTTTTAATTTGATAAATTTTCTGGAACGTTTACAATCGATCTATAATCGAGCCAATATGCAAAAAGAAATTCAAATTTAAAACGATTCGAACATTTGTTTAAAAAATATTTATAACAATGTCTGAAATGTTGTCAATTTAATACTCCTAAGTACCCAATGAAGACTAAATGTAATTAAAAAGAAATAAATTGCATTTAAAATAGTACAGTAGAAGCCGTTCTTCAGGTTAAGCCTTAATGCTCTCTCTTTCCCCCCGCGGAGGAATTTCGAAAAATCACTTCTTTGTGTGCGTTTTCATGGCGTACCCCAACTGTGTACCAAATTTCACCCCTAAATTCTGGAACATTCTAATTGAAGCGTCACACATTTTCGAAGTCAACCACTTTCAAACCCCATCTCTCTCTCACCCTTATAGCTATCAGGACGCAACCACCATAGTGCACGATGGGAGACTTGGGACTACTACCAAAACCAAACACCATTCATGTGCGATGTGTAGTTTTGGCTGCAGAGTGACGTATAGGCACAAACACGTCCATTTTTATATAAATGTATAAAACTGACTATATAATTTCTTCAAATTAATACAAAGTGAATATTCAAATTATACATTTGTGACTAAATAGTAATTTTCAAAAATATTTTTTACTTTATCAATAAAGTATTGTTAAAACATTTTATATAAATTGATTGATCACATTTCATATAGAAAATATTTCTAGAATATCTTTATCATTCTATCTTTATCATTCTATCTTTAGTTATGTGAAAATCAAACTAGCTGGAACTGAAAATTTGAGATGTAACTAAAAATAGATTGATAAAATGTTCCAAAAATATTTTCTGTTAAAAAATCAATAAATTTCTACAAAGCTTTAGTAGTGTTTTGCAGATTAATTTGGATGA
>NW_019388721.1:0-6157 GCF_000671375.1 Centruroides sculpturatus
AAAATATAAATAATAAACTTATTTATTTTAGCTTTATATAAGGTTTTTTTTTCCTCTCTTTTTCATCTCTCTTTTGTTTATTTCAATAAAGTAAAATATAACATAAATCATTATGTATATCATTATTTTTCTCTATTGGCTTTATTTAACTTTATATATAATAAAATGAATTTATAAACCTAATATTTTATTTTGAATTTTACCTTATGTGCTACATCTCACAGATTATTAAAGTTTGCATTGCAAAATAAGACAGATGGTTGTTTTTTTTTTGTGAAACAAAAGCACAGGTGTGATCTGATTGAAACACATTTTAAATTTATGCAGTTCTGTGAACAATTAATTTTTTTATTATTATTATAGATTAATAATTTTCTTAAAAAGGAATGCATAATAAACATCAAAGTTTCTTTTGTAACTTCTAGACAAGATACAAAATATTCTGTTCCATTAAATATTATTATTAAAAGTATGTAAAATACAGAATTTAAAAATGTAATACTGTTGGAATATTATAGGTTTAGTGTTTTTTTTATTTCAATAAACTAAAATGTTTATTGAAATCATCAGATATTGAAAATTAATTGGATGCTATTGCTAATAATCAAATCATTAAAACACCTAATTATCTCAAACAGTATTTTGGCTAACTAATAATTAACATTAATTGATAATTAGCTAATTAATACTTAACTAATAATTTAATCTACAGATATCTCTACCTTTAGACTAAAATGTTTGATATCATTAATTATCAGTTAGATGAAATATAACCTGAGATAATTCAGTGTTTTAATGATTTGATTAATAACGAGTTATGTTCGGGCTTTTATTTCATATATGATGCTATTTTTAATTCAAAATATATATAATTTAACAAAAATTTATATAAATTCCTATGCCAGGAATGTATAATTCATATTAGCGTTACACATATCTTTAGACCAAATTATTTGATATTGTTAATTATTAGTTAGTCAAAATACAACCTGATAGAGAGAATATTCTAATGATTTTTAAAGTCATTGTTAAATCAATTATAGATGTAAATATTTTTAGAATAATTTATGTAATTATATTTACTAGAAAATGTATTACACAATATATTTTTTAAAAGAAATATGATATTAATATAAGATTATTTCCTGTGTGATCAGTTTTAATTATTCTTTAATATATAACTAAAGTAAGAAGAAATTAAGAAATTGATAGAAATTTATTATATACATAATTGTGTTTGAATTTTTAGGTATTGCAATCTGGCAAGAAGATTTTAAGTCAACATTTTGTTAACTTAGCACAAACTATTAGCTCTTCAGGACCCACTCAAGGTAAAAATATATTTTTTATTCAAAGTGTAATTCTTATTTTATATTAAATAAGTAAGTGTAAAATGATGTTTTTTTTTTTTAAATTGATGATAATTAATTGTTTCATGTTGTATATTGTGTTCATTTTTATACTATATTTGTTTATTAAACTTATTCCTAATTGTTAAAAATTTCTTTTCATAAAAATATAAACATAATTTTTATATTAATCCTTATATTGATCCTTTGAAATTAAGCTCACTCAAGAAAACCTTTTAAATATGCAGCCGTATTTATTACATTCTAACGTTTTCGGTCATATTCAATGACCTTTTCCAAGAATAAACGAAAAAATCGAACTCCTAACTCTAAAATTTGAATTAACAATACAAGCATTTGAAACGTTTTTAAAAGGATATTCTAAGGGAATAAAGAGCACCATCTCTACATAAAGGCTGTCATTATGTAACCACAGTAGCTATTAGTAATTACTAAGAAATGCAGGCTACGATGATCCTTTGAAATCAAATATTCAATTGATATACTTAAAGTATAAAATTATTTAAAAAATTGTGTGAAATTATAAATTTATATTATCAGCATTGAGAAATTTAAAAGGATCTGTCACAGTAAATAATGTTTCAGTCAAAATATAAATATTATACATAGCACTTGTGTTATTGCACTGAATAATTTGGAATAAATAGTTCATAGACTTTGTTTGAAAATAGTAAATGAAGAATATAAACATAATTTATATAAGTAAAATATAACAAAGCATTCTTAAGAACTAAAGCATGTAAATGAAATAATAGTTTGTATTATTTTGAATAATTTGTACTAGTATATACAGTATTATTTAGTGTTATGAATTTCAGATATTACTAGAAGCATACAATTGTCTGATTTTTTAAATACTGTGTATAAATATAGTTCATATAAAATTTACTATAACATTAAATTCTTATTATTTATAAAATGTAATTTAAAATTAATTGATAAAATGAGCACTGTAAGAATATTGTTTTCTTATTAAAATACTATAAGAAACTTCTTTATATTGAAAATGAATTAACATAATGAAATATTAACTATTTCTACTGTCAGATTCCTTTATTGATATGAATGTTGATTAAAAACATATACTGGTATTTATAAAATTTCTGTAAATTTACAATTCTGTCATTATCAGTACACAAGTTTTATTATTTTTTAAATTTATTTAATATTCTAATCTTTTAGTACCTGATTTGATAGATATAATTTTTGTACATAAAAATATTTGTATCAATGTAATACCACTTAACTTTTGATTAAATTAATGCTATAAATTATAAATTTTAGGAATTTTGAGAGCAACTGCACATGGAGCAAGTGGTCCCTGCCCTTTCATAACGCGTCTCCCTGCTCCTTTTGTGCGTAATTATGGTCGATCTGTAGTGGAAATGTATATGGATAAATGTCCTTACATGACCCGATTCTTTGCAACTGCTGCAACAACAGAAGGTTCAGAAAGTAGGTTAAAAGAACTTTTCCTTTTTTTGTTAATCTGTATACTAAACAATTCATAATTACATTAAATTTATATATTTTTTATAATTAAATTTACATTGGTAGTGTTAATGATATAAAAATAACATATATATTAACAAACCAAAATGCAGTTCTCAATTCTTCTGTCAATTATCATTGACATAGATCCATAAAAAATAAAATTACATTGTAAAATTTAATGAAATGAATATAGAATAAACAAATCCTTGAAATAATTCTTGCTTAAAACCAAATTTCAACAGTATTTAAATAATAATTGATTATGATCGGAGAAAAGATGATCTTAAAGATCTACAAATATATTTCTTATATTAATTTTTGCATTTATATGGAATGATACATATTAAAATTAATTAAAATTTTATAATAATACTTGTTTATATTTTAAATTATAGTCTTAAAATAGAAACTTGATTTTTAGAAACTATATTTTATGTTTGTAAAAATATAAAATTTACATATTTCAGTTTTCCACAGAAAGAAATTAATTATTCAAATATTGTTATTATCTGCAAGCTATTTAATATTCATTGAACTTAGACTTTAATGAATCCTATTAATAGTTTAATGTTTTGATGAAAGTCAGTAATGCATAAGCAAGTGAACAGAAAAATTAAGAAAAGATATAATTAAGTCAGATATTATATTATATTGTTTATAATACATTTAATTAGTATTATTATTAAAAGTTAGCATTTATTGTTCATATTTTAAAGCATTTTTTATTATTGGAATTTAACTATAAAATAATATGTAATTTAATTAAAATATTTTAATAGAAAATCCAAGTGAGGATCAAAAATGCCCATTTCTTTCTTCTGTTAAACCAACTATGAAGGCTGCAAGTGATGAAATGCAACATGATATCATAGATCTGACAAAGGAAAAATCTTATGGTAGAGTTTATTTGTGGAAATTAGTTACATTTTAATTTACTTTTTAAAAATTTTATTTATAAATGTTTTTAAACTAATTAATTTAACATTGATATATGAATAAATTATTATTATTAGTATTGAATAATCTCAAATGAAATATATTGATTTAACAATTCTTAAGTCATCAACTGTAAATGATACTGTTATTGTGTTAATAAAAATTTTCTTTTAATTGACAGAAATATTTCTGTACTATAGATTGAATTAATACAGCTTAGTATAGGCATTTTAAATTGTATCAGTTATATATTATTAATAGTTTATTTTCTATTTGTGAATTAATACTTAAATATAATATTTGTATAACAGATTTACTCTATTAAAAAATAGTTTTGATGAGGTTAATGAATTATAATTTTATTTCAGAGGAAAAAAGAGGTCAAACTTTTGATTATGAAGACTTTTTCCTGGAACAAATTGGAAAGAAAAAAAAGGATCATTCATACAGAGTATTTAAAAAAGTTAATCGCTTGGCTGATAACTTTCCTCAGGCATTTGAATTTACTGAAGGATCTCGCCCTATAACAGTGTGGTGTAGCAATGACTATTTGGGAATGAGTAGACACCCTGAAGTTAAAAAAGCTGTTAAGTATGTATATTGATTAAGAAAAATTTATTCTTAAATGAATTATTATGACATTGAAAACTTTTGCTTTAAGGGAAACTATTGAAGCTCATGGAGTTGGTGCTGGAGGAACTCGTAATATATCTGGAAATAGTTTATTTCATGAAAAGCTGGAGAAAGAATTAGCAACATTACATCAAAAGGAAGCTGCACTTCTATTTACATCTTGTTTTGTTGCTAATGATTCAACCTTATTTACATTAGCCAAATCTTTACCAGGTTACTATTATTATTTTTTATTTTTTATGCAGATACTAAAATAAAAGTATTTTTGAATTAATCACTGTATTTAATTATAAAAAAATTAAATTTCATTAAATATAGCTATTAAAATTTTATTTAGGATGTCATATATTTTCTGATGCTGGAAATCATGCATCAATGATACAAGGCATACGAAACAGTGGAGCAATAAAACATATCTTTAAACATAATGATCCTAATCATTTGGAAGAGTTGTTAAAATCTGTTGATATATCTGTTCCTAAAATTGTTGCATTTGAAACTGTTCATTCGATGACAGGTAAGCTTACATTATCATTTATGAAAATGAATATCATTTATTTTCATTGCACTAAATATTAACTTAAAATCAAAGTTTATTCTAGATTATTTGGAACTTACTTTAGTTTGTGACTTTTTACATAGTTAAAAATTTAATTTTATTTATAGTCTATCAAATTTTAGCAAATTATTAAAATAAAGATAACATGTTTTATGAAATTAATTTTTAATTATAAATTATAATGCCTAGTCATATGTAAAGTAAATGACATGTTTTATATTGTGGTTTATGTTAATTAGTTTTAATCTCTTATTTGCATATCTGGATATTAGAAATCTTGATTTTACACATTATCAAGATTTCATATCTTTTTATAATTATTTCCTGTCAACATTGGAATCTGTGATATAAGAATTGATATATTTAATAATGCATGAAATTCCTGCTGTTTAGGTGCTGTTTGTCCCTTAGAAGAACTTTGTGATGTGGCTCATCGTTATGGAGCTTTGACATTTGTTGATGAAGTGCATGCTGTTGGATTATATGGGAAACATGGAGCTGGTATTGGGGAGAGAGATAATGTTTTGCACAAAATGGATATTATATCAGGAACTCTGGGTAATTATGACTTTTTTTCAAATTACATTATAAGTGATTATCAAATATGTTAAAAACTTTAATTGAAAACTATAACTTATTTTATCTGATTTAAAGTATTTGTTGAAAACAAATATTTATATGAAGTATAAAAATTTTTTTTGCAATGTTATGATAGATGTATGTAATACATGCAAATGTTGATTAAATTTCTTTATTCTAACAATAAAGAAAATAAAATGATTTATTTTAATTCTAAATTTATTGATATGAATAAAAGGGTGTTTTGTTCACAATGTGACAAACATTCTAAATATTATTACAGTAGAGCATTGATTATCCAAAACAATTCAGGACTGGGGTAGTTCAGATAACTGATTTTTCAGATAACTGATCATTTACGAAAAAATATATTAAACACAAAACTGTACTGTACATATTTTGTATAACACGTCTTATAAATACATATCTTACATAAAGTAGTACGTTAAAATAGGCCTACAGTTTAGGTTGGCAGGGAGGAGGAGAATGCTGCAGTGCCAAAGCACTAGTGGAAATTTGAATTCGCTGACTGGAACACTTTTGGTTGACTGGTATTCGGATAATCGATGCCCTACTGTATTGTATT
>NW_019388722.1:0-6151 GCF_000671375.1 Centruroides sculpturatus
AGTAAAAAATTTTAATAAAATCCAATTTTATGCTAACTTTTAATAATTTTAACAGTGGATATATGAATTCCTCAAAAATATTTCACCAAAACATTTTTGAAGATATGCTTTCTTAAGAAGTTTAGACAGAGAATTTGACTTCTGATTTAATTACGAATGGATCAAAACTATGTTTTACCAATACAATTCTATACAATATACATATTAGTTTTAATTATATGCACTATTTTTTTATATTTGTAAATATTATGCTCACAGGTTCAGTTCCTTTTTGGCGACATACATAATATTGCTCTGGGGTTAATTTTCTTTTCCATTCTTCTTCTGACAGTTTTATTTTAGCACGGTCAGTTTCATTTTCTGTAATATAATTTTAAAAATAATTGGAATTATTAAATTTATTATTATGATCTACAATAGTGCACTAATTAATAAGATACATTTATTTTAGAATTATTATGAATTATTAAAATTAGAGTCATTATTAATTTAATGAAGCTATCATCTTCATATATTTATTACTTACTAGTAAAATGGGTTATAGGAATAGTATTAACTATCTTAGCTATTGACTAAAATTAGAATTACAATTCTATCACCAGTTTTAAATATTTACTACAATATATATTACAAATTGGTACTTATTAAACAATACATTTTTCTTTAGTTTTAATATTTATTTCATATTATTGAGTTCAAATTCTATTCATTTCTATAAATTTATGTGTACTTCATTTTCATTAAACAATTCAGTATTAAAGCAGAAATCACATTTTATTTCCTGTAATTGTACAAATTTATTTCTGGTAATTCACCAACTAACAGCTGATGAATTATCAGACAGTCACATTAAAATTTTCATTAAAAACAAGGAATTCACCACTTGAATGAAAAACACAGTATAAGATTATGAAAATATTTTATTATGATCTTATACTATGTCTTCATTAAATTGGTAATTATTTTCTTAACATTTGTAAATATTTTTTATTTCTCATCACTTTTATCAAAATATAAGATGAAAGTATTCATTGTAGAAAATGAGCAAACATTTCTTTCTGAAAAATGTTTTTTAGTTTATTATACTAATTGTACAACTCGTGAAAAAAGAATCATCATCTTGTTTTCAAACATAATAATTTAGAAAAATCACTTACATTTGCCTTTTTAAATCAGCAAGCTTTAGTTCTTCAAAATGCAAATATTTTAGGTCATTAAAAATGATCAAAAACAGGTGAATGTAGGTGATTTTGTAATCAAGTCAGTTTGTGGTTGTGTTATAATAATTTAGTTAAAGTTGTTTTACACAAAATGTTTAAAAAGTTATACAAAAACTTTTAAGGATGATAGGTGCCATTCATTAATTACATGTTTACAGCTTAAGGAGAACTGGTAGCAGTGGTGTGCTATGAATGGAAGCTGTGGAAGAACCGCTTCCCTTGTACTTTATTTTCTAAAATGTAAACACATATTGTGCAATTATTTTCATATTTTAACGTACTTTGAATTAATTAAAATTAATATTTTATTACAACCGCATTATGTATTTTATTACAAATTTATACACATGTAAAAAACAATGATAAGATTGCTATTGTATATTCGATATAAATTCCTATATTCATATTCCCAACAGAAGTGTTGTATTGTCGAATATGGGACAGCTTCCATGGCAAAAATTTTTGAATGGTGTAAAGCAGCCAGATTATATGCATGCACTTTACAGAGCACCAACCTCACACGGTTTAGTTCATGGATGCTCATATTTTGGTGTAGCATCCTACGCACCAAAATATAGTATAATGCTTCCAATGATTCTATCCAGGCCCAGCACAGCTTCCCTATCATTAAATGTCACTGCATGCCACTGACAGGTAGTTATAAAAAGTACAGCATTGTATACAATGGACAGAAAGGGACATTGTCTACATGGACTTTTTAGTGGTATCAGTGGCATGTATATTTGTCTTTTAAGCCTACTTATTAGTCATATGAATAAATTATCAGTTAAAAAAGTTCTGCAAATATTTTTTAAGCCATTGTTTCAATATCAGAGGGTTCATAAACTATTGTACATGATAGGGAAGTTGTGCCAGCCCTGGATAGAATCATTGGAAACATTATACGATATTTTGGTGTGTATCATCCATGAGCTAAACCGTATGAAGTTGGTGTTCTGTAAAGCACATGCACAAATGCCTATAATCTGGCTGCTTTACACCATTCAAAAATTTTTGCCATGGAAGCTGTCCTATATTCAACAATACAATGCTCCCATTGGGAATATGCATATATGAATTTATATTGAATATAATAGCAATCTTATCATTGTTTTTTACATGTATAGAAATTTGTAATAAAATACATAATGTGATTATAATAAAATATTAATTTTAATTAATTCAAAGTATGTTAAAATATGAAAATAATCACACAATATGTATTTATATTTTAGAAAATACAAGGAAAGTGATGCTTCCACGGACGGCATGCCACTGCTATTGTATTGTACTGTACATGTAATTAAAAAGGAGGAGTTTGCCAAAAATATATCACAGTACACAGAGGGAGGAAATCAAAAGTCTTTTAAAAACTATATTTGAATATATTACATAAAAAATGCTATATAATTAATACCAATAAACTACCTAGAATAAATCACTGTATAAAACAAAACTATAACAACAAGCAATTATTTATTGTGACTTTGTCACAATGCCAGGCTGCAATTTTTAATCATATTTTTAATTTATTTAATTTAAAATATATGCTCTCCACCTCAAATTAGTACTATAGTATTTTGCCCCGGTACATAATACTTTTCCATTAGCAATGGAGTTGTACCAGTTATGTAGCTAACTCCTTTCATGGGAAAATTTTTGAATTGAAGCATGACTTCCGGTTTGCATCGGAAGTTCATATATAGTTAATCAGGGCTTCTGCCCCTATGCTTTTCATATCTAGTCTTGAATTTCATTTATCTAACACTGTTCTCCAGATTAAGGAAAGACAAATGGATGATAGTTGGAATTTATAGGTCTACAAATTCTTCAAACTGAAGCCAAAAACTATACATAATAAATGGATGGCCCCAAAGAACTCAAAATAAATAAAATATCCTATTAAAAAATCAGTTGACAAATCAACCAGGCTTGAGATCAAGTATATTTTCAGTTGCAATCTTCAATGTCAAATGTGTTATACAATATTGCATTTAGACATAAAGACAGTATTTCAAGCAGCTTCTGTAATAAAATTTATGTAAATTCTCTGCAAAAAACTTTGAAATAATGCAATAATTGAATATTAATATGAAAATATTAAACTATTACAGTTTATGTTTAGCAATTTCATAATTTTTCTTTATAAGAGTCTCCATTAACATTGTAAGTTATAACTGAAAATGTTATCTATCTTGGAAATGGATAAGATCCTTTTTTATTGAAATTTTTACCATAATTTTTATAATAGCACTTTATGTGTATACAATCTAATTATTTTTGTAATCATTATGTTCACCAGTTTTTAAAATTATAAATATAAGTTAATTAAACACTCTGGAGAGACGATGTCCGAGATAGAAAGAAGCAGACAAGACAGATTAAGGATGGGAATTTTGACTCCATATAAACATGGGAGAAAGCAAAGACAAAAGAAAATGATGATGCTGATGATAAAATAATTAAACATTATTATGAATCTAGCAAATAAGTTACATTTCTAGATCATTTTGTTTAAAAAGAACATGTTACAGATGGCACATAAGTAGATAATAGTTTTTGTGGCCTTTTTTAAGTTGCAAGAATTTACAACAGTATGTAAAAACACATCAAAAGAATTTTTGATATATCATATATATAGAAATGTATGAAATTTATTATCTAAAATTTTGGAAAAATACATATTTGCAGAGCTCAAAATTTCCCTGTACAGAAATTTATATTAAAGCATCAGATTCATAGTTAACTTTCAATGTTACTGCTGTTCTTTCAGTTTTATTTAAATGTATGTAATTTAAACACTACACACACTTGAATAAAAAATAAAAAAAAAAAAGACTCAAAGTGGATCTAAAGTCTATTTGGAGTGTTGGTTTATTCAAGCCTAAAGGGATATTTGAATCTGTGGGTTTATTTTTTCAAAAGTTGTGTGTGTTGGTGTGAGCAGCCACAAAGGTCATTAAGTAAAAATAAAAATATAAGTCTAAAAAAGTAACATGGAGAACAAGAAATGTGACACAAACAATAATTTACATAATTACAATTTTCAATAGGTTGTTTACAGTAGTCAGTCAATAGATTGGAAAATTTGATTAGAATAAACCCATGTGGGTTTACTTTTTTTAAATGAAACTGGAATGTGGGTTTATTTAAGCCCACATTCCAGCTACCCTCGATTAGACCCACAGATTAATTTAAACCTGTGGGTCTAATCAAGTGCATACAGTATTTTAAATTTTCTGTTCCATGCTCTTTTGATACATTTAGATTTGATTTTTTATACTCTTTCAAATTGTTTCAATATCTTATTTCATATTTGTATGATTTTATAATTCACCAAAATTTTGAATATTGGATGAAAGACAAAAATATAAATTGTACATATTATAAACCATCATAAAATTTAAAATACAAAGAATAGCAATATTTTAATTTTGAAAAATGTTCACAATGTTTAATAAAATCTAGTCTAGTTATTTTCATGTAATCAGTACATTTGAATCTTAAACATGAATTGCAATAACAGTAAATTATTTATATAAATTAATTTTTAGAGATCTATTGATTATTTTAGAGATCATCTTTGTCATAAACTCTAATTATTGAGTCTTCTTTATATAAATCCATTACAAATTTAAAAATAATTCACTGCTATACATTTTATGAGGAAAAAACAAATTTTTATCCTAATGGAGAGAAAGATATCTGACAAAACCAATAATAAAGACAAAAGTACTTGTATTAATTTGTAGTCAAACTGCTTTTCTTTTTCATAAATTATTGATGTAATATTTTAAAACAGACTTTAAATATGTAATAACATTAGTTGATCAGTATTTGTAAGAAAATCATAGTTTTGTATTTTCTTCTAAATATATGGCTTTGGAAATAGCTTTAAACTTATTAACAAAATTATACAGTAAAAATTTAATTCATATATCTTTATTCCTTTTAATCGATGATAAACTATGGTTTATTGTCTTTTCAAAACACATTTCGGCAAAAATCATAATCAACGTTCATTTATTTGATATATCATAACTAACAATAAAGCACATCAAAGAACAGTTTTATATTTTATTGATAAGTTGTCAATACATGGAAAAATAGTACAATAAGGTAAATCAAGAAAATAATCAAACTGTTTAAAAGGTAGTAGTATAATCTTTTCTTGCTATCAGGACTAGATTTACCTAAGCTATAGATAACCCTAGGCATTCAAAATGTTTGGGTCCTAAGTGACTAACATGCACAAACTGTTTAGGAAGGGATACTTTTCAGTTAAAAAGAATTAAGAATGAAACATGAAAAGCTTTCAGATTTAGCTACTTTGTGCATCAAAAAGACAACCTTTAAAGCTTGTCATTTGATGATATCATGTGATTTTGATAAGTGATCTTGTATACCAAAAATCAAGAGAAATTTAAAAAGTACCCAATACTGTTTAAACAAAACTTAGTATAAAAATGCTCAGTATAAAAATAAAATAACATTTTTAGTTACAAATTTTTTTATTTCAATTTAAAATTTATTTTTAAGAATCTCGACAAAGTATGGGATCTCAGAAACACCCACAACTTAGGATCACGACCATGGTAATTCGGCCCCATCCACCGTGCCATTCCTGGATAAAACTAATCAAAACAATAAACGGCACCACCAAAATTAATAAATGAAGCCAAAACTAACACAGATAAAATGCAAATTGTTTCTAATATTCAAAAATACACTATATACACTATATACTAATAATAAATTCCTCAAATTTTAATCAAAGTAACATTATATCTCAACTGTTGATATTAATTCACATACACAACTGTAATTTTACAAACAGATTAATATTTAAATAATATATATATATGAAAACAGATTCATTGAACATAATGAAATGAAGTAAAAATTAGAATCAGAAAATTATCCTTATTATG
>NW_019388723.1:0-6178 GCF_000671375.1 Centruroides sculpturatus
TTTTTTTTTTTTATTTTTGAAAACCGCATAGAGTAGTAATGTAAAAATATTATTTTGATAAATTGTATCCATAAGAAATGTTTTAAAAATGCCAAATTTATTCTGAAGTATGAAAAGACATTAAATGGCGACGACGATCCTGATCAATTTGCTTGTAGACATTATAGATTAAATATAGAAAAGAATCAATCTACCATTAAAGAAAGAAGAGCGATATCGCGTGATAAACCTATCGATGTTCGTTAATACATTCTATGGAATTAACCATTAAGTTAAATTAAGCAGAACGTACCACAGTTAATATACGGGTGGGCCAANGAATTATTTAAAAGAAATTTTATAAAACATTTTAAAATTTTTATACACTTTTTTTTATTATTATTATTAATGTAAAGACTGGGATGGAAGGAACACATAAAAATAGAACTGATAAACAAATTGCCGACATGTCTGGTATACAAACGTAAAATATGGAAGGAAACTATCAAAGCGTTTCCATAAAAAATCTCTTCTATAGTTAATTTAATGTTAGAAAGAGTTATCATCATTATCATCAATTAATCTTATGTATAATTAAGAATACAAATTATAAACATGCCTCATAATTATCATTAACAGATAGTATTATCAGGTGAAAGGATAATCCTATCTGCTTATCAATTGTATAGACTAATCTCTAACTTAAAACGTGGCTTATTAAAATATAAGACATGTTATTAACTCTTATTAAAGCTGTACAAATATTCACTAATGAGGAGATAACAAAATTTTAATCCCATCACTTAGATGAAGATTAAACTTAAAGAGGATTTAAATGTGTATAAAATATATTTAAATTATTCCTGAAAATACTTGATATTTATAAATTTAAATTTATTTTTCTTAAGATATTGGCTCTATTATTGCTTTTTGTGTGATTTAAATAATGGTTCTATACAAGGATGAGATGATGAAAAGTGATGAAATATTGATGTTAGGTAGAGTTGATGGTAGTTTTTTTTTTTTATTTTTGAAAACCGCATAGAGTAGTAATGTAAAAATATTATTTTGATAAATTGTATCCATAAGAAATGTTTTAAAAATGCCAAATTTATTCTGAAGTATGAAAAGACATTAAATGGCGACGACGATCCTGATCAATTTGCTTGTAGACATTATAGATTAAATATAGAAAAGAATCAATCTACCATTAAAGAAAGAAGAGCGATATCGCGTGATAAACCTATCGATGTTCGTTAATACATTCTATGGAATTAACCATTAAGTTAAATTAAGCAGAACGTACCACAGTTAATATACGGGGTGGACCAAAAGTTAGTTAACTGGAACATCAATCATAAATTGAATTTTTAAAGGATTTGTAATTGTATACTAAAGAAGTACTTTTCGTTTTTACAGACAACAATTTAAGTCTTCACAATGGTTAGCCGACTTTTGGGCCATCCTATATATATTATACACATATAAATTTAATGGAAATATAGTAAATATATAGATTTTTATCGTTAGAAATCATCAAGGTTTAATTAATAAATAACATTTACACAAATATAATTATCTTTTTACACTTTACGTCATTTTAAAATCAAGTTAAACTTTAAAATAAACTGTAAGATGAAATTATCATTATGAGTTTAGTTTAAGCAAATTTAAATGTAAACTAGAGATTTTAAATTAAAATTTAAATATTTTATAACACTAAAGTAAATTATTTTTAACTTAATTTTTTTTTCTAATTTTAAAATAAAATATAACACGTGGCCCTCGGTATAAGAGGATAGTGATAAAGAGTTAGTTACCTCCTTGGTTTAAAAATATCAAATATCGCATATCCTGTCGTTTAGAAACATAAATTTTTATAATTACTTTCTACAGAAAGTTCGTAGATCTTTATATCATTAAAAAAAAACCTTATAAATATTAATTTTTTTCGTAAAAATAGCTTTAAAAATAGCTACTTTATCGAATTTATACACCCACAAAACCTCTTTCTATAATAAATTAACTAGCATCTTTAATATGAAATATAATTTTTATAAAATGTAACCAGTATCAAATTTATATTTTAAATAAATAAATAAGGAAATAAGAATTTATAACATTAAAAAACCTTAAATAAAATATAAAATAAAACTTACCGATAGCATTTATCTCCCTCTCTGCAAATAAATAAAATGAAAATAAATAAATATATAATTGTAATGTTTTATAATTTATTTAAAAATTATATATATATATATACTTACAAGTAAAACAACTCAAAAATTCCTACTGCCACAGTCTGTTTGTCTGTCCTTTCTTAATGTCGTAAACGGTATTAGATAGATAAAACTCAAGACTAAATGTGGAAAGAGGTAGGAGGACCCGATTAACTATATAGGAACGTCCGGTTTATACCAGAAATTCCCCTAACGGAGTTACAAGGACCACTGGCGCGACTCCATTGTTATCAGGAAAAGTATGATGTACAGGGGCAAAACATCATTAATTTGAGATGGAGAACATATATTTTAAATTAAACAAATTAAGAATAAAAATTGCAGGCATTGTGACGACGTCACAATAATTTTTGCTGGTTTATGTTTCAGAAGTTTACCAGGCAAGACCTTACTTAAATTCACTTTTTCGCATGAAATAAATTAATTTATTAAAATATCTAACTTATCGACAATATATTTATATTGTTTTATAAATGAAGAACCAAAGTACACTATACGAAGTAGAAACTTCTTTAACTTCTTGTCAAACTTTCTTTCTTTGTCATTTAAATCAAATTTACACACCCACACACAAATTTACATAATTCACTGGAAGATTTCCTATTAGATAAAAATGCAAGATATTTATATAAATAATATTAGTTTGTAATATATAATTAAATTTTTTAATTTTTGAAAACTTAAGATACAGGTGATAAAAATTTCATGAAAATTTGCCACTAAATACAATTTCTTTACTGTAAAGATATAGGGCTTATTACCTGGTAATGCGGCTTTAATACAGCTGGATAACCAANTATTATTAAGTAATATTATTAGTGTCGCCATCTTGTGATAGGAAGTAGTAGTAGAATGGAGCAATATATATATATATATATATGTTTTTAATAAATAAAACAATTATTAAGTTGAATGTAATTCAAAAAAATTTTACGATCACACTCTTAAATTTCCTAAAAACTAGAACAGATAATATGCATAAATACATTAAACACAATCATTTTAAGTGACAGTAAAAATTTGTAATTTAAAAAGCATAGCCATAAAGTTATCATAAAAATTTATTTAAAAAAGAAAGGGGAAAGATTTTCTTATGCTAGAAACAATAAAAAATACTCCAGAAAATTTATAATTTATAAAATAAATTATTAAAGACTTTAACTTGACACGGATATCCGCAGGATAATGAACGTTTAAGTTACTACAACATGTTTATATCTTTGACTTGTTGCTATTAGATTGAACGTTATTTCAAGCTGTTTCCTTCTAAACTCCTTATACACTGTCATTTTGTCTTCAAAGATAACTGAGAGCTGCCAAGAAGATCTCATTTATTATTACTTTATGGAAGGAAAATGAGTGAATTCTCTAGGAAAGGTCTCAGTATCTTATAAGGGGGTGTCGGCATTGAATTGCTTTTATAGAAAATACAGAAGCTGATCAAGCATTTCAAACAGATTCATGGAAGAATGGAACATTTCACTAATTTAGAGAAAGCTGTTTGCTAAACAAATATTGAATACCTAAGTAGCATACTTGATAAGAACTCCTCTACAATTCATTATACAATACACCCTCTTGAAATAAAAGTAAATATTTTATCTGTGTAATTAAATAGTAGTCTTTTATATATATATATTTATTTATTTATTTTACATATTGAGAGTTTTTATGCTTTTTTAAATGACATTTTTATTTAAAGTTTTAATGCTTTAATCATTTTTAATTACATTTCTTTTTTATGTATGTCCATACAGAAAAACTTTTTAAATACAATAATACGGGCTTATAACAAAGGGAAAAAATATATTTTTTATGATTTTATGATGGTTTATTTATTTAATAACGTATTTTTTTATATTAAGAAAGTAAAAAATTACCGCTTTAAAATTAAATTTTTATCAAGCGCTCATCAATCTTAGCGGTATTAATAAATAAAAAATATACTTTAAATCGTTTTTATAGATCGTATATAATGATATATTTGTTTAATAGTTATCTTTCTGCTCTATAATCATCAATCTGTACGTTGTCACTCATCGCTTAGAAAATAACGTACGATTTTAATTTTATTTTCTACAATTTTTTTTATTTTCTTTGATTGATGAAATATAAAAAAAAGAAGTTCGATTTAAAGACGACAGATGTCGTTTCGATAATCCATTTTGATAGCTTACGCAAAGCGTACTTATTGAATGTTAATTTTTGATTTATGCGATGCGACCATTTTAATTTACCTTTTATTAAGGTCAAAGTTGAGACGATGAAAATGGATAAAATAAAAAACAAAAGAAGAATAAATAAATAAATAAATACAAATTTTATGAATGAACGAAACCATTTTCTGTATCGGTCGTTAATTGGTGATGAGAATTAAACAAAGGGTCAAGGGAACAACAGCTGAATTTTCGAATGTATTCGTTATAGCAGGTGGCGATGTGGGTGACTGATGGTCCACAGTTCCTTCCTCTTATCCGGATATTAAAACAGTTTGGGTGGAGACTGAGTCGTTTCCTTTCATAGCAATTCATACTCTCTTTCTCTTTCTATACACTTTAACTTCCACTAATCATTGTTAAAATAATTTACTTATCATGCAATTTAGTCCCCCTCGTTAATACGTTTTCTAAGATAATTTGTTTCCAAGTTTTAATACCTCTAAACAGAAAAAAAGGGTGATAAGAATTGTTACAGCAGCCGAGACACAGGAAGTAGATGTAAACCAGACTATTCTTGGTTTTCTATTTTAGTTACACGTTACTCAGTCGATGGTTGTGGCCCTTACATGGTGATGATGAGAAGTCTATAAAAGAACCCACTTGTATGACCACAATTTCCTTTATATATATATATAGGTCTATACACACACACTTTATACTATTCTACTACATAAAAACCTTATCTAAAACACTAATAATTAATTAATTTTATATATAATTATATACTTTTAAAGCTTAAAAATGAATTTTTAAAGATTAAAATCTTGTAAATACTTTATAAATTTAATAAGTGAAGAAGATTATTCTGTTTTGTTTTGGAGATAGATTAGTTTCCTGTCTCCTTAAATTGTTTTTTTGGAAAAATGATTAAGCGCTGTCATTAATAAATAACACTAAAGTGTAGAAAGGAGTTAACCAATTTTGTTATATTTTTTCCCACTTTTTTTTTTTTTTTATTATTTAGCTTAGTAAAGAGTGACAGCGACTTCAAATGAAATCTCGTAAAAGCACATTATACACTGTCCACTTTATAGCTGACACGGCTGTCCAAGACAAACAACGAATAATTGAAGTTTTTACAACATCCCTTCCATCCTCTTTTTTTAACTTGAATAAGGTGAAACCATAAAGTTTTTCACTTAATCGTGTTCTGGAAACAAAATTGTCGTAATAAACCACCAAAAACTTCACCCCGACTTGCATCTTTTTACATAATTTCCATTATTCTCTCGCTCTTCCCTTTTTTCTCCTTTATGTAGATGATGCCTCTGGCTTAGAAAAAAAAATCTAACTACAGCATCTTCCATTCGTATTTTTTTAAAGGAAGAATTTCATTTAGAATTATATTTAGTTATGGAAAAATCTTACGTGTAAGACGAATTAAATAAAATAAAATATTAATTTTATTATTTGTTAAGGGAGTAACGAAGCTGTAATAAAAATTGCATTGGTTCTATAGAAGGAGAAGAAAGGAAAGAAGAAGGTGATGCAGACAAATTCACTCTTTCCAAAAATTACTGGACGGAAGTCAAAGTCTGTATTTGTGTCATTAACCTGAATGGGTTAAAAGTTTTCTACATTTTCGTTTTATACCACTGCCATTTTTACAAACAACAATGGCTCCTTTCACCCTCCCTCAATAAACAACAAATGGCAATATTCCGAAGAGAACTAAATAAAATTGAATTTCTGTACATTAAAATAATAATAAATAAATTAGTTAAAAAAGCAAAAATAAAT
>NW_019388724.1:0-6197 GCF_000671375.1 Centruroides sculpturatus
AAAGTGTTTGTTTCGATTATCCGGATTTTTCCTTATCCGGACTACCTTCATCCCCAATTAGTCCGGATAATCGAGGTTCTACTGTACTAAAAATAAAACAATGGTTAAAATGAAAAATCCAAAAAATGGACATATTAACTAAAATTAATATCAAGAAACCTTAAATCCAGTAAAATAGAACATTTATTAATGAAAAAAACATTTTTGACCATGTACAATGGCCATCTCCAGCTTCTAGAATGGAATTAATGGATAAAACAGGAAGCGCATTTGAAATTGAACGCATTCAAAAATTACAAATTTATGTAGTGAGGCACATGCTGAATTTAAGATTTTTTAATATTAATTTCAAAAATGGATACTTATTGGATATATCAATAAGAATAGGTTTAGTTTTAAAATATGTAGAAATCAATCAACATTATTGTGCCATTTAATGCATATATTTGTTATAGCAAATATATATATTAATGAAAAAATCATCATTACAAGTCACAAATATATCATTTCAAATTAAAAAATAAATATGAAAACTTTAAATGAAGTGACAGGCCACATTCTGAATAAATGTTTTCATATATTTTTGAGAGGTTTGAAAATTCAGATAACAAATATTTTCATCCAATATTCATAAATGAATGAATAAAAATCCATGAGCAGCTTTGAATATTTTTGAATGTACTGTCAGATTTTTTAAAAATTAATGCTAGATAAATCAAAAAAATATGTTCATTTGCTTGTGATTGTATAAAATTTTGAAACTGTATATTAATTTCTGATGTTATCCTTTGAACAATGAATGATTAATTTAGTATTGTGGATCAAATAAAAACAAGAAAAATGTAATAAAAGTTTTGATTGTTTAAAGGCCAACATCTACTGTTATCAAAACTTCAATGTAATTCCAGTGATGTTTAACAGATGCCCTCCAATAGGTCTATAATTCTTGGATTCCATGAAAGAAAGAATTAACTCATTGCTATGGGAGCTATTCATGTCCACCAGTTTAACACCATTGGATCTAAAATGATGTCCTCAAAGGGCATTCAGGATTCAAAAACATGATTGGGCTGCAATTTGAGAAAATTGTAGACCTATAAATTCTCACTGTTGTCAGCCTGTCTGTCTTTCCTTAATCTTGAGAATGAAGTTAGATAATGAAAGATGAGACAGATATGGAAACCTTAGGGGCAGGAAGCCCGATTAACTGTATATGAACTTCTGATACAAATCAGAAGTCATGTCATTTCAATTCAAAAATTTTCCTCTGAAAGGAGTTAGATAGATGATAGGTACAACTCCATTGCTAATGAAAAAGTATGATGTAAAGAAGCAGGACACTACAGTACTAATTTGAGGTGGAGAGTATATATTTTAAATTAAATTAATTAAAAATATGATTAAAAATTGTAGCCTGGCTTTGTGACAATGTTGCTTGTTATCATTTAGTATTAAATCAGATAAACTTAAGGATGAGATAATACTTTAGACTTCATATTACAAATAAAATTAATTCTACAGCACAGAAAGTGTTGTTCATATTATTCTGAGACCATCAGAGAGATGAAACACTGATGTAGGCCTACTGCTACATTATCTGAAACCAGCAATTTAAATAAAACATTGTGATTTGCAGTAACATGTTAACACAAAGATCTTGTATGGTCTTCTGTACCACTGTATATCAGGAGATTATATTGAAGATTGACAGCAGTGTTTTTTTTTTCTATGTAAGTACAGTATTCAAAATTTTATCACATTTTTCTTGTTTTCATTTGATCCATTATTATAGACCTATTTAGTTTATTGAAATTATATGAAATTTTCAGTTTTTTAATAAATAATATTTTAATAGTTGGCATTAATTTTACTTCAAAATAATTATAGTAATGTCTATATTAATTTATAAGAAAATAAATGTCATTTGAAATAGATTCATCTAAACAATCTCATTTCTTAGCACTTCTAAGGCTAACAATATTGACGGAATACAAAGTAAAAAATCAGTGCAAAGAATACTAAAAAGAAACAAACAATATTTTGACAGAAAACATTGTTTTCTTTATTGTAAGGAAAATGCAAAAATCCATGAAATACAATTCACTAAAAATGTAAAAAATTTTTAATTCAGTTTTTGCATTACTAAAAAACTAAAGGTTAGTTTCCCAGATTTTTAAGCTAAGCAGTCATTCAAATAAGATTTCTGCACTGAAAAGGAAATATGTAAAAAATTTATGACAGATGAGATGGGGATGTTAGTAGAATGATGATGTCCTAAAGATTCTCAAAGATTTTCCTATTTGAAATAAATTTTTTTTTATCAAAATCATTAAGCAGAAGTATTTTAATCAATGATCACACAAGTTCCTGCTTATTTAAATANTTTAGTTCAATTCAAAACTTTTTTCCCAAAAAGAGTTAGATAGATGACCAGCATGACTCCATTGCTAATGGAAAAGTACAGTATAAAGTACATGGGCAAGACACTACAGTACTAATTTGCAGTGGAGAACATATATTTTAAAATAAATAAGTTAAAAATTGCAGCCTGGCTTTGTGACAATGTTGCTTGTTATCATTTAGTATTAAATCAGATAAACTTAAGGATGAGATAATACTTTAGACTTCATATTACAAATAAAATTAATTCTACAGCACAGAAAGTGTTGTTCATATTATTCTGAGACCATCAGAGAGATGAAACACTGATGTAGGCCTACTGCTACATTATCTGAAACCAGCAATTTAAATAAAACATTGTGATTTGCAGTAACATGTTAACACAAAGATCTTGTATGGTCTTCTGTACCACTGTATATCAGGAGATTATATTGAAGATTGACAGCAGTGTTTTTTTTTTCTATGTAAGTACAGTATTCAAAATTTTATCACATTTTTCTTGTTTTCATTTGATCCATTATTATAGACCTATTTAGTTTATTGAAATTATATGAAATTTTCAGTTTTTTAATAAATAATATTTTAATAGTTGGCATTAATTTTACTTCAAAATAATTATAGTAATGTCTATATTAATTTATAAGAAAATAAATGTCATTTGAAATAGATTCATCTAAACAATCTCATTTCTTAGCACTTCTAAGGCTAACAATATTGACGGAATACAAAGTAAAAAATCAGTGCAAAGAATACTAAAAAGAAACAAACAATATTTTGACAGAAAACATTGTTTTCTTTATTGTAAGGAAAATGCAAAAATCCATGAAATACAATTCACTAAAAATGTAAAAAATTTTTAATTCAGTTTTTGCATTACTAAAAAACTAAAGGTTAGTTTCCCAGATTTTTAAGCTAAGCAGTCATTCAAATAAGATTTCTGCACTGAAAAGGAAATATGTAAAAAATTTATGACAGATGAGATGGGGATGTTAGTAGAATGATGATGTCCTAAAGATTCTCAAAGATTTTCCTATTTGAAATAAATTTTTTTTTATCAAAATCATTAAGCAGAAGTATTTTAATCAATGATCACACAAGTTCCTGCTTATTTAAATAATTGCACTTTAATAAAAATGCTATACTAAATTTGCTCTATTAGAAGCATTCTAGTAGAACTTTTAATATGAAAGGATAATGGCAACAATTTAAACTTTACAGTTACAAATAAAAATACTGCTGAAAGATATACCAGTATATAAGATACTAAGTTTAGGAATTTCTTAATACAATGTCATCAGACTTTTCTTCTGTGACAATTCAATGAATTTTGTTTTTTTTATTGGCCAATTTTTTAAAATTAGCTTTGTCTTGGTAGCAAATATGAATAATGTAATTATATTACATTATTCATATTTAACAAATTTTAATCCACATTAATAAAAATTCTAATTGGTATTCTAGAGATTCCTTTAATAATCAACCAAAATGCATTCTGGCAATGCGAAAATGCCATAATGCATTGTGGATGTGGAGGCTTATTTGCAGACATGATGCAATGTGATAAAAATATCTGTGCAAAAATAAGTAACAAATTCTTCATTATTTACAATAAAATCAAATTTTAATCTATATTGAGAATTTCCATCAAAGGACCAATTCTGAACAATGTTTTTTATTTTAAAAATACTAATCAGTGAAAGTTCCTATCACCAAACACTATACGATTAAAAAAACCATAGTATAATAAATGTAACTTTTCATTTTCTTTTATAATTCACAGTCAAGAAGACAATATGCTGTCAGTTTTTTGTTTATGAATCCTTGATACCTAAAAAAATTTATAGATTTAAGTGAAATAAAAAAATTTCTTTTTAAGTCATATTGTCAATTAATTGCAAATTTGTTTTCAATAATGACACTTCCATAAAGAGACCAACTCCAAACAAATTTTTAAATTAATATTAGTAAAAAAACAACGATAAATACAAGTTTCTATCAATGTCTTAGAAGTTTAAAACTTAGATATAAGATTAATGAGACTGTTTATTTTCAGTATAATTCTTAATGTAGATTAGAATTTAATTTTATTCTAAATAATAAAGAATCTTATTTTATTTACTTTTATTTTTTGCACAGATATTTTTATTACATTGCATTATGCTGCATTAATAAGTGCCCACAATGCATTGTGACATTTTCACATTGTCAGATGATGTTTTGATTATTATTAAAAAAATCTCAACATGAATTTTGCTTTGTGGTCTTCTTGATTGTGCAAAAATATGTGCATTTTTGAAAGTGCCAAGACACAAAATTCACAATGTGGCTTGATCTGAGAAGTCAGAATACTTTATGGTCAATTTTTTTGTTCAATAAGTATTTTTAGTCTTTGAGCCTAACTATAACAATTAAAATATACAGGTATTCCTCATACAATGCAGCATTCTGCTTGGTTTTGGTCTAACACATTTTGAGAATTAAGGAAATCTCTCTTACAACACAGTTCAAAAATTGGAAACATCGCAGTACAAAACATCACACTTTTGTTAGTGCAAATACCATCATTCAATTATTTTTTATTCAAACAAGCATGTGGATTGTCTAATATTTGCTTATGGATTTTAGAATATTGAAATTTTCAGTTATTTCATGCCTTTCATCCAGTTTTTTTAAATGGGAACTGATTGTACAGTTTTTCTCCTTCCTTGTTCTAGCTTCCTATTCTAGCTTTCCTAAAAACCAGATGTTGCTGTCATTGGTTAAACCAGTAAATGGTTTAACCAATGACAAGAACATTCTAAATGAACCCAAAGGACTGTTGTTGTATTTTATTTTTATAGATTAATTGAAAGTTACTACATAAAAAAAAAATAAATTTAAAAATAAATTTTAAATAAAGATCTCTTAGGTTCGCCTCTTTGTGCTCTCTGAGCGGTAAGGGGCCTAAAACCACAAAAAAAAAAAAAAATTTCTTAGGCAAATGCAAGCAAAGAAAATATCAGATGAATGAAAAACCATAGAAAAATCAAGATGTCACTGATACTTCCGATTAAGATCAACAGGAAAGCTCAGATGATAATGATATTTTGCCAAAAAGAAAACATCCTTGTTTAGCAGTGTTTAGCAATGAAGGAAAAATTAATATTAATGTGCAATTTTTTTTGTGATTGTTAATTAATTATTGATTGCTTTAATAAACATATTTCTCTTAATTAAAAAAAGAATAGTATACTTTTGCTAACTTTTGAACTTAACCCAATGTTTTGTATTAGTCTTTTGTCTTGTATGGCATAGATTTGCATAACACAGTACTTTCTCATGACCTAACTATTGTGTTATATAAGGGATATCTGTATTTATATATTAAAAGATCAGAAAAATAAAAGAATAATTTTTGATAAAACATTGTGTTATTGTATATCTTATTAAATTTGAATTCATGATATCTCTGTTTGATTACATATAGTATGTTTCCATTCTAAAACTGTGTTCCTATAATTAAAACTTAATTTGAAGAAGTATCCTCAGATTGATGCTGTAATTTGTCCTCTTGACAAAATTATAGTCATTGATGAAAGGAAAATCATTATTAAAATATAATACAATCACTGATACATCATAACTTCTTACTCTTTATTTTATCTAATACAAATAAAAATACTGCTGAAAGATATACCAGTATATAAGATACTAAGTTTAGGAAATTTCTTAATACAATGTCATCAGACTTTTCTTCTGTGACAATTCAATGAATTTTGTTTTTTTTATTGGCCAATTTTTTAAAATTAGCTTTGTCT
>NW_019388725.1:0-45953 GCF_000671375.1 Centruroides sculpturatus
AGAGGATTAATTCATAGCAAGCTGGAAGAATTTGCTTGGCAAGTAACACTGATTTCATTTTTCTTGCTAACTTAATATGAAAAAAGAAATTAAAATTTTTAACCCTAATTATATAATTTAAAACAAAAATTTTTCCTTACTTCACCCTTGTTCTCTGAAGCATAATATTCCATTTCAGGAACATCAACCAATTTAATTTTGCAGCATGGTATTGGTGGTCCAACATGTCCTACATTAAAAGTCATAATTAAACAAAATACTTAAGAAAAACTCTACTCACAGTAATACTTACCAGCTGTATAATCTCCGTGAACTGTTAAAGTACATGGTGCAACACCTTCAGTTTGACCATATCCCTCTACAACCTATATATTATGAAAATTAGTATCTACTGTAGTAATAAAAAACAAACAAAGAATCTTAAAAAATTCTTACAACACATCCAAGAGCACATCTAATAAAGGTTAACACGTTGCTAGCCAATGGTGCCGATCCACAAACCAGCAATCTAAGCCTTCCTCCCATACCTTCTCTCACTTGTTTAAATACAAAATCCCAAGCTGAATTATTCCTGATAACCAATCTAAATTTAAAAAGATAGCTTATAAGTCCTTAAAATAAGTATAAATAGATTTCAGCAGTATTATAAACAACCTTACCGTTTCAATTCTGACTGCTTTCTTTTCATTGCAAAATTTAAAAGAAACTTTTTTGCAAAACTTCCACTTACTGTTGCCTGAACCTTTATTAAAAATAATTATTCTGATTAAGATTGTACATAGGAACAAAATATTTCAACTAGATTCTTTCAAGTATATTTTATAATTAAAAAAACTGCTGTAATAATTATTTTTTCTAAAAATAAATAGAATGAGAAGATTTTAATAGACTGATAACTGATGTTGGGTATGCTGATACCAAATGGACAATAGCAAGTTGACATTTGAATCATCAAGATGCTATCTTTACCTCTATCTATACAAATGAAACTATTTAATTTTTTCAGTAAATTTTGTGAAATCTGATTGAATCAAGAAGGTTCAATGTACAACAATAACAAATTTTATGCAACTACAAGTCAGGACCATCTGATGCTTTTTTTGGTACATAGTCTTTATGTGCCAAAGAGTTAAATAAGAGTTAAATATTTAAACTTATTTCTTACAGTTCATTTATACAATGCAAATTTAAAAAAAATATCACTTTCAGGACAAGTAAAACTTTCCATTTTTAGATCCTGAGATTAGTCACTTAAATACAAGAACTTTCAAATCCATAAAATGCAAGTGTTATGCCAAAATTTAGATTATCCAGACCTAATGAGATCCAAACTTTATACAACCACTAATATTTGTTGGGTGAAATTGAAAATCAAAAGCATAAATTAATTGAATAGTTTGTGTTAATTTATTAGCTATCCTCTAACTATTAAAACATTGATGTTGATTTTTGTAGTGGTTTCTGGATTCTTGTAACATTATACAAAAGCATTGTTCAGAAACTTAAAGCAGTTGCATTGATTTTACATAAAAACTTAATATCTGATTAACAAGTATTAAATTTTTTGTCTAAGCTTGGTCTTCAAAACACTTCAAAAAAACTTATACCAACAAAATGAAAAAAAAATCTTTCATTCCACAACTTCTTTGACATTTTTAACAAAAAGATTGAACAAACATCACTGAACTAGAGATTGAATTATAAACTAAGAAATGTATTTAAATTAGCTATGTGATCACATGGATTTTTCCCATGTAAAGCTATGTCTATTATAGTAATTACTTTTTATGTAACTTCAAAAACATGTATTTTTCAATAAATAAATATCTAAAAACAAGATTTAAAGGATTATTGCAAGAATAAAAAATTTATCTTAAACACTTAAACAAGCTTATATATTGCAACAGCATCACAATTCTAACATGCAATTTTTAAATCATATTTTTCAGTTTTAATTTAAAGTATATGCTCTCCACCTCAAATTTGTATTATGTGATGTCTTGCCCCTGTACACCATACTTTTCCCATTAGGAATGGAGTCATGCCAGTCATCTAACTCCTTTCAGGGGAAAATTTTTTGAATTGAAATAATTGACTTCCAATTTGCATTGAAGTTCCTATACATATAGTTAATTGGAGCCTCTTGCCCCTAAGATTTCCACATCTGGTCTTTAATTTCATTTATCTAACACTGAGATTAAGGAAAGACAGATGGACGGACAATAGTGAATTTATAGGCCGACAATTTTTTTTCAAATTGCATCCAATGAAAGATTAATAGCTTAATATAAAGATTTGCTGGACTACTTACTGAAGATAAAAACTAATAGTAAATCAGATTACAAAATAGTAAAATAGAGATGGAGTACAATAAGCGACCAAAATATGGGAAACAAAATTTTATTTTATACCCTTCATTGCTCAAGAAAATAAGGATTTAGTATTTTAATTTTCAGAATAATGCTAAATTTTTTCTTATTTACACCACAGAGGATTAATTCATAGCAAGCTGGAAGAATTTGCTTGGCAAGTAACACTGATTTCATTTTTCTTGCTAACTTAATATGAAAAAAGAAATTAAAAATCTAGAAAAAAAATCACTAAAAAACACTTATTCATAAAATTTTACATTTGTTTTTGATGTTATGTAAAAACTTCAGAATTAATACATTAGTCAATATATTAATTAAATCTCAATTGAAAAAACCTTACTCAATATAATCCTAAAATTTTTAGTATATATTATATTATTCATGAAGATTACAATGTTACTTTTTGACTTCACAAAGTGTCTGAAGAAAAATTATCCATATTCAAGGAAAAAAATTAAATATCATTTTAATATAATGCTCATTAACACTTCATCCAGAATGAAATTTAAATCTTATTAAAATAATTTAAATTTCAAAGTAGTACTTCCAATAAAATTGGAGAATTAAATAGATAATATTATATTAAACATACAAAACAGTAAAAATTTTAGTGCTTAAGAAAATTCAAGCTAAAAACAAACCATATAATATGGTAATTAACATTAATACTTTAAGTGAAAATATTTATCTAAATATTTCTCCTTATGATATTTTAAACATAACTAATCAGACTTTCAAGAATTGGAACATTTTAGTATTAATAAATAGTAATGAAATAATTGTTTTTCTCAAAGTTTTATTAAATTAAAATACTTAAATTAAAAATGAGATTGAAAAGTATTTAAAATTATCTGCTGAAAGTTATTCAATAGTAGTATAACTTTAAAATCAAGCACTATTTTAATAAATTAAGTCAAGTCCAAGTTAAAAATTAATACTTTGTTGTTCAAATTCAAAAATACAAGTCTCACCTATCTAAAGTAAATCTGCTTAAAAAAATAGTATTGAATTTTTTTGTATGTTTGCTTTATAATTTCATTCTTTTTACTAGGGTGTTCTATGCAGACTTCAAAATTTTGCTGANTTAAAATTTAAATGATCAAAGTTTACCTATAAAAATTAGATCATTTGTGGTATTAAGATAAAATATATAAAGAATTTTGATGGTCATTTGAAACTATACATTTTATTTATACAAACAACAATCCTCAATTCCAGCCAAATCAACTATCTTCAACAGCAAAGATTCTAATGGCCTACATGACCATTCTGCATTGTTTACAGGTTAAGAATTTAAAAATGACCAACATGATGAATAATACACAACTTATCAATAAATAAATTGAAATGAAAAATTTTAGTGCTTAAGAAAATTCAAGCTAAAAACAAACCATATAATATGGTAATTAACATTAATACTTTAAGTGAAAATATTTATCTAAATATTTCTCCTTATGATATTTTAAACATAACTAATCAGACTTTCAAGAATTGGAACATTTTAGTATTAATAAATAGTAATGAAATAATTGTTTTTCTCAAAGTTTTATTAAATTAAAATACTTAAATTAAAAATGAGATTGAAAAGTATTTAAAATTATCTGCTGAAAGTTATTCAATAATAGTATAACTTTAAAATCAAGCACTATTTTAATAAATTAAGTCAAGTCCAAGTTAAAAATTAATACTTTGTTGTTCAAATTCAAAAATACAAGTCTCACCTATCTAAAGTAAATCTGCTTAAAAAAATAGTATTGAATTTTTTTGTATGTTTGCTTTATAATTTCATTCTTTTTACTAGGGTGTTCTATGCAGACTTCAAAATTTTGCTAATTAAAATTTATTTAAAGTAATATATTGACCANGAAAAAATATATTAACCTATTCCCTGTTGAAATTTTTCTCTGTTGTGTGGCACTTCGCGTTGAATTTTCACGTTAAGCTTAAATAATTTTTTAAAATAATAATCATGGCTATTGTATTGTTAAAAATTATTTCTTTATTTTGTTTGTACAAAATAAATATTGAAAAATATAAGAACAAAAAAAATTATATTTCAGAAGTTAATCTAGTATCAAAAACATTAGATTCAGCACAACTGGAACGCTTTTGGTTAAAAGACATTTCAGCTGATCGGCTTTCGGATAAACGAAGCTCTACTGTACTATAAAATCTTGTGTAGTGCAAAAATCACATTAGACTAAGCATCAGTATGAGAAAGTTATTTCAAAAGCTAACAATAATTCCTCAAAATCTTAGATATCCTGTAGCAACATTTCTAAAAATTGTTCATTTTTCTTTATGATCCAGATTATTATATCAAACTTAATTTAAGCAAATGTAAAAAATGCATGGTACCCTTTCCCTTTTTTGAAAGTCTAAAATTTATACAGTTCTTTGATCACTGCCTTTTAAATTAGGCTTAATAAAAGTAGAATTGAATTTTTCTGTACATTTGAGATTATTGACTAAGTCAATCTCAAACAAGGACAAATCCCTCCAGATCTTTGCAAATCTGCAAGAATTTGCAAAAAGATAGTTCTATTAATTACATTTAACAAAGACAAGATTTTCTCACAAGCTTAAATAGTATGTTACATGAGATTTTTTCCACTTAAAAAATTATGGAAAGTGAAAAGATGTAGAAGTTCCATGTTATATAAGAGTTACCTATGTTAATTTTGAAATTTTAACTATCATATTTATAAGTTGGAAATTATGCTAAAATAAAAACTCCTATAAGCAAGCAATAGTAATGTAATGTACCATATAAATGTATGTGTGCTTTAACTTCCAGTGATACATATACATTATTATTTTTTAAAAAATTGTTTCTGAAGAAAATTCAACATTGTATGGAGGTGATGAATAAAAGTTTAAAGCCAAGATTTTTATTGAACTGTATCTGCAGATTTAAAGAAAAGTTAGTTAATATAATTTGCATTCATTATATTTTTCATCTTCATACATGGTTCCTACTCACATTTTTGTTTCAAAATTCCCTGACTCTCTGATCAACACAAATTCCCGGACTCACATCTGCTACAGTAAAGCACATTGACAAAACAGCATATAACTTAGTACGCAAATAGGCTATTGCTTCTTAGATATTTTAAATTTAATTATAAAAAATAACTAAAGCTAACATAATTTTTATAATTAAAAATAATTTAATAAAAACATCTTAGTTTAAAATTCTGAATTAATAAGATATCATAAATCTATTGTCTTTGAAAGAATAATAGCTTTATTTTTTTCATTAACAAATCCTTTACAAAGTATATTATTTTTATTAAATTTCTCTATTAATCTAAATATATAAAATTACTTGTCCTGACTGACCGATCATCACCCAGAGCAAACTGCTGAACCTAAAGAGGTGAAATTTGGTACACAGTAAGGGTAAGTCACGAATACTCACACTAAGAAGGGATTTTTCTAAGTTCCACCATGGGGGAGAGTATTAAGGCTTAACCTGAAAAAACAGCTTCAACTGTACTATTTTAGATGAGATTTTTTGTTTTGTTTTCAATTACATTTAGTCTTCATTGAGTACTTAGGTATATTATATTGATAACATTTCAGACATTGTTATATTTTTATATATATTTCGATTTTTTAACCAAATGTTTGAACTGTTTTAAATTCAAATTTGTTATTACATATTGGTTCAATTATAGAACAATTGTAAACGTCCCAGAAAATTGATCAAACTGAAAATAGTTCTTTTGATTCTCAGCAATTCTCATCATCATTCTCAGCAGTAGGTGCTATATATAACAATTACTATTGTTAAAATACTGAATATAAATGGGGGCTTGCTTGCAAAATCCACACAGGCAAAGTTGCATGTACTACAGCTAGTATATTATAAAGTTCAGGAAATTTATTAATATATTTCCTGAACTTTATATATAATTTTATATATATATAAAATTATAAAATCAGAAATTGTTTTGTTACACAATCAAAATTATTCAAATAAAAAAATGATAATTTTAATTAAATAATAAAATGATAACAAAGTACATGATACTATTTTTCAGTTGATTAACATTTGCCCTCAAACAGTGTAAATGGCAAATTGTGAGAGATTGGTAGAGTTTAAAAAATTTCAAAAAATTTTAATGTTAGATTATTAAGAGTATTAAAGAACTTTTCTAAAATTCACAATATAGCATAATTAACACAGCTGTGTTAAAACTTACAGATGACTATATATTTGGGATTTAGTTTAACCCCGACATTTTGCAATGATCTCCTCTGTTGCATTTTGTAGTTCTTCACATAAGCAATCAGTGTTAGTTTTTAATATTAATCTGTACTATCAGTAATAGTAAATGTCTAATAGTTGTATAAACATTAAAAAAATACACAACGTGATTTCAAAATTAAATTACCTGCAGAAGGCTGCACTTGGTCTACCATATTGTGAGAGAAAAAAAAAAAGGCAGCCAAGGAGGCAAATTCCCTGACTTTTCATTGGTGTTTAGAAAAAGTCATGGAAAGTCCCAATTTTCCAGATGCATAGGAATCCTGTTCGTAACATGAACTTATCTGCATTAACAGTATACGAGACATTTAGATGTTACTCTGTTTGCATCTACTATAAAATTTAGAGTACCCTCCAAAGTTCATGGGAATCACCAGTAGAGAATGTATTAGAAATAAAATACAATATTTTCAAATTGGTTAAGATTCTAGAATGTTTGATTTTCTGCAAATGAAAATAGCAGTAACTGTTTTGTAATGTGCTATCAGCAAACATGTTTTGTTTTCTAATCTTGATGAATACAGAACTTAAATTTAAGTCATTTTTTTTACACACTACAAAATGATAGGAAAACAATCAGTATTTCTAACTAGACCTAAGAGTTCCAAAAGAAAACAAGATTTACTTAGGAAAAATGTATTGGTAAAATTGTTTCAATAATGATTACAGTATTCTGGTTTAGCTGCTAACTAAAAAGTCCACACAAAAATGCATTTATAACAAATGACAGCTAAAATTATTAAATTCACTTAAATTTAAGTAATTTCAAACAGCATAAGTCCATTTACTTCTAAAAAGTTATTTATTGATTTGATTTGTCCTATTGTTAAAAATATTTAGAAGATTATAATGGTGATTGTTACTCATTATTGTTAGTATTTTTAGTATAAAGTGGATCTACTCTAATACACAAATACAAAACTACTAGAGAAACATATGACCTACCAAAAACATGAAGATAAATTTTCCTGCAAAAAAGTTACTACCTAAAATTTCTAAATCATTAATTTTCTTCTAGGTTGTTGAAACTTATTCAAAATTTGTTTTTAATGTCCTTTTAAAATGGGTGTTAATTATTTGAAGGTCAATAGTAATAAAATCTCTAATAATAAATCTTAGAAAACAGATTAATTTACCTCAATTTCACTGAAGCTATACAGCTGTATTTTGTATCTTTCAGCAGTTGCTTTTGTTTCATCCGATATTTTCACTGTAGTAATAATTTGTTTTAATCCCGGTGTTTTATCTGCTTCTGCTAATATAGTTTTTACTTTTTCTTCTTTATCACATACAACTGTTTTTATTTCAGCTGAAAATATTAAAGCTAATTTAATTAACACAGACATTTTATATATTATTAACAATCATTTCACAATTTAACAAAATCACTACAGAATTTTTAACCTACTTTAAAATTACTTTAAACTAAAATTTTTGTTTATTCTGAAATTTAACATTAAAAATATATATCTTACTTTCATTAACAATAAAAGTACACGCTTCAGTTCCAAGGGTATCGTATAAAGGAACAATTATAGCTGATATATGATAACAAGCATGCTCTGTTAAAATCCACTATAACATAAAATATGTGATTAATACAAAAATATTTCTGAATTAAACTTCAGTTATAAAAATATTAATTCATGAGGATTTTAGTAGCAATATGTTATAAACAAATTACAGTAGATTCTTAACATATGTAACTTAAGAAGTTTGTTCTAGGATAATATAGGATTTTAATTTTTCCAAACTAAATTTAAATCCATTAAAAAACTATTAATTTTTAAAATTAGAAGTTAATATATTGTTAAAAATAAAGGATTTGCTTTTAAGACAGTCAAATTTATTTTAAATAAAAAATAATACTTAAATTTCAGTTCATTTCTAAAATTCAAAAGTTGCATAAAATTTAAATTACCTCTACAGAATTTTGAGAATAAATTCCTATAAATGTGTCTTGACCTGGCTTCACACCTATATGAACTAAACCAGAACCAAAATTTCCAGCTTTTGTTAACACCTAAAAGATTTCAAATAATTAAGACTTCAAGTATTTCAATAAAAATAATAATTTACAATTACTTTATATTTACCTCATTATATGAAAGCCATTTATACGGACTATCTTTGGAAGGCCTCCATCCAAGACAGGGACCATTATCTTAATAAAAAAATTGAGAATTAAAATTTAAAAATTTATCATCTCAATTTGAAATAGTATATAATTAGCTATTTACTGGATACTCTTGCTCCTCTACGCATCAGTTCATACATCGTTTTAACATCATCGTAAAGATATTCAAAGAGTTTGCCATTTTTGCAGAGACAAGATAAACGTGCTCCATCCTACAGATAATAATATGGCAATATTTAATTATAATAAACCGATAATTCGACATTTATGAAGATGTCAAAAAACTCACCGGCTGCTCTATCGACTGTCTGTTCAGATCGACAGGCGGAACAATGGGATTTGGGGAATTCATGTAGTATAATGCCGCCGCACCTGCAGCACTCGCAATTGCAGTTGCTCCTATTATGCCACCAACGTACTGGAGATAGTCCATCCTGTAACATAGCATATAAGATTAACCTGTAGAACAGGTTGAAAGAAAAAATAAGGTAGATGTATTAAAAGTTAAACTTAAGGAAATTTTGATTATGCATTAGGTCATTCTTATAAGCTAACAGATAAGCTTGCATAATTCACTACTTGACAAGATTTAAGCCGATTACATATTTGGAAAGATAGAGAAAATTTTCTAAAGTTTTACAGTAAAATGTTTCTGTATTTTAAGATAAATTGAAATTTACTATCAGTTATATTTATATACTGTGTACATTGTTCAAAATCTAGGTCATTTTACTGAATAAAAGTTTCTTCATATTAAAATACATTGGATTTTTCAGCTTTACTAAGGCTAAGTGAACTAATGAAGTCATTAAGTTTTTTTCAAGTTCACAGAACTTGACTAAACACATGAAGACATCCAATAACATCTAACAGCTAATCTAATAAATTAATACTAATTTCATGCATACTTAAGCTAACTAATATTTAAGTAAAATAAGTTTTTTTCCTTTTGATAAAATTAAGTTGTTTGTATTCTTTTTTATTTGCGATATAAAAAAAAAACAACAAAAATCTGAGATGTATCAAGGTCATCCGTTCGAAAACATCACGCCACTATTACGTCATCGCGCTTCGTGACGTCACACATCGTCAGACCGAGCCAAGATTGGTAAACCCGAGATCGCGCCATCGCGCCGAGTCGCGCCGGCATGCGAAAGCGATCACGTTTTTCATCAGGCCTGAATGAGTAACTCTTTCGATTTGGGCGTATTCCAGCCACCAATGCTTGACAGTAAAGCGTCTTATCGCGCGATAAGACAGGAACGGCGAGTTTATAAATAAAAAGCCCTCCTAAACTCTCTCGATGGCCAGCGAGACAGGATATCTACGATTTTTATGTCGGGAATCAAAATAAATGCGGAAATAGCGCCGAGTCAATTACAGTTAACAGACAATGAACTAAAATGGCAGAGTTCTACGATAAGTTGGCACTTTCACGATCGTACAAAATCGCCATAGAAAAAAAAATCGCGCGACGAATTTGGGGAATTCGTATTCGTTAAACAGATGCCCTAGTAAACGAACAAAGCAGGGTTTTCATTCAATTGGACTCATCCTTGGACGCAAAATCGACTTTCTGGACCGAAGTCAAGTGAGACGAATGCGTCCTAACGTTTAAAAAGACGAATATAAGTGATACGAGTGAGTAATACGCTCGTCTACGAAGTAAATGCGACAAAAACTAAACGACACATTTAAACGATTAAAGCGTGTTCTATCGAATCAACAAAGAATGGGGGCAAGGACACGCGCGTGTAACTGACGACAGAAACACTCTGTACTTGTTCTTAATCTACTCGAACATCTTAAATTCCGGATAGAAAATCTGAATATAAGTTTTCCTCAAGGTTACTAAATAAAAAAAAATTATATAATTTGCCACTGCCACTAAATTTACCTTAATACGCGATAAATTGTGTATGACGTACAGAAAGATCGCCCTTAATTACCCATTGCAAAATTGGTGGTTATATGTTAAGAAAACCAATCAATAAGATCCTCCTCCAAATTCAAGGTAAATTGTAGCTAGAAGTCTGAAGGGTTGAGAAAATGTCAAGTTATTCTGGTAACCTAATAATTTTGTTATATCAATGGGCTATTTTAATAGTTGTTTACCAATCTAAACATAGGAAGCAATTTTTTTCTTTCTTATTAGTGCCAAAATTATAATAGGCTTACATTAGATTACATAACTTAAAAGTTTAGTGTTTGAAAGTTCAAAAACAATTACTTATTTTTATTAGTATCAATAAGATTAATATTAAATTTGGAAGAAGTTCATTAAGATGAATAATAAAAATATGCACTAAGAAATGGGCTTTAATTTAAAAAGAAAAAAAAAAGGCCACTGGTGAGAAAATGTTTCTAATCCATGCAATTACATACTACAAATGGCTATAAGCTACTTAGTAACTTAGTCTCATTAAAAAAAAGTTTAATATTAAGATTAGCTTTAGTCAATAATTTTGAAAAAAGGTGTTATTTTTAACTACTAAAGTAATTGCATTTAAGTTTAATTCCTTCAATTTTACATATTTGCATTTTGTTATGTTAAGCATGGTATTAAAATTAAAAATATATAAGTCTAACTATGCCATGAAAGTCTACTTAGTCAAAAAATTTAAGAATGCATCTCAATATTTAAACAACAAATTAAAATTCAGTAGCTTTAAGAATTAAAAATTCAAAATTTATTCCAGTTAACACATTAACTACTATAATAATTCCAATAATCTACATAAACTACTTACCACAAAATGATACTTAATATATTGTACTGTACATTTTATAGGAGGGAGGAAAAAACAATGTATGATGACAAATGCAAATTCCAAATAAAACATTTCACTCTGTTTTTAGAACAAAAAAGGTATAACATTCTAAGAATCATAAACAATGTAAAATTTGTTTTTAAACAAAAATCACTGAATATATGACTTAATTGAAACTGAACTAATTCGCTAAACATTACAAGAGTTTAGAATATAATAGCATATTTTTGTTTTTTGTTAATTGTCAAATCATCATCAATAGCCACTATTGTTTTCCCTATTTGTTCTGAACTTCCTTTAATTTGTGCAACTTAATACTAAAAGCTTTAATTTAAATTTTCTATAAAAGTACGTTACTTTAAAGATAATTTCTACATACTTCAGAGATTAAGGTATTCGCATTAAAAGTCTGCTGTCATAGAAAGGAACAAATATAAACCCACTATTTAGCAGTAAATAGTGTCATAACTTACTAAAATGACAAAGAATTCCCTCAATGTAACAAAAAAAAAGTGTCAATTTAACTTATTCATTTACAAAAATTGTTCTGCTATTATATGTTTAAAACTAGATAAAAAATGTTCTTAGTTTACTTCTCGTCCAATTAAGATACTCTTGCTTGTTCAAATTTTTCATTAAAAATTTATTTTGCCACCATACTAGAACATCCATTTGCTCAAATATAATATACATTAGTATTAACACTTTATTTTGTTACTCTCAGAAAATAATTATTAGCAAATAAAAACTTTTGCACTGTAATTTTAACACATTAATAACTGATGTATATTCTTTGCTTAACTGAAGATAAGTCTTCTATATACAGTAAAACTTTGCTAAGTTGAAGTTTAAGGGATAAAAAAAACTTGAAACCAAGTCCAACAACAAGTTCAAAACTCATTTTCTCAAATTTTTCTGTGGCCATAAATTTGTTGTCAAGCTGTTCAAGAATCTATTCACAGAACAATTATAAAATTGTAGTTAAAATAACCAAACACCTTAGTATTTCCAGCAACGAAGTATTTAATAAAATAATTCTATTTTACGTTCTTTTTTTGTTTTAAAGTGGTTTAACTGAAGAAGACTATTAAAAATAGTCGAACATTTTTATTTTATTAAATACTTCGTTGCTGGAAATACTAAGGTGTTTGGTTATTTTAAGTATTTATATTCCAGTAAGTTATTTTGTTTTATTATAAAATTGTACAGTTCGCAATGCTTTTGGAGGACATTATCAAAGCACCTATGTCCCCAAATCAAAACTGGTAGCACTAATCAGCAGAAGATGATCAAGCACAAGGTTTTAATGGCGTGGTGTAATGTTTGGCATGAGCCATAGTGCTTGTTCATCTTATAATCATCTGTAATCACACTGAATAAGATGATTGAAGATCACAGTCCTATCAAAGGACAATAGGTACACAGAAAAACAAGTCAAAGTTAAGTACAGCAATTTCAAGTTAAGAAATGAAAACCATGCTGACAACTTTGAATTAATGCAATTTGACTTAAAATCATGCAAAGTAAAGAATATACAGCAAGCCCCAACTAATAGGGAGTGAAGATTGTCCAAGTTTACATAAATCAGAGTTAGCAGGATATTTTCTCCAATGACATGAAAAACAAGATTAATGTACAGTACAGTAATTTAAGATTAGCTTTGTACAGAAGCTTTACTGAGCTTTAGTAGGTTATACTGTTGAATTATTAAAGGAAGAACTCAATTTCACAATAATAAAAACTGTACATTCTGAATACTGTACTGACTACTGTAATGCAATGCATGATATCACACACTTCTTGATATCAAAAATAAAAAAAGGCACTAATCAATTTTTCTATTATCAATAAAATTTCAAAAAAACCAAATGTCAGAGTTGGCAGAGTCTACTATATATTCATTTATCATAAATATTTGTTGTTATTTGACTAACTTGTTGGGTATTAGCTGCTTTAACTATCTTGCACCATGTTATTTGTCAGAACAATGTATGTAGATTTTAGTAGTGATAAATTTTTGTATATATTATGAAAAATTTGGTGAGGATATTTTTTGCAGATGGTAAAAGTGTAAATTATTAATATTGATAGAACATTTTAATTTGTGATAACCAGGAGAAAAAAAGATACTTACTTTATTGGTAAATTTTGCATTTTAAGATGTAAATAATGTCTGTTTATACAAAACTCATTATATTTCTTCTTAATATTAAAAATGTAATATAAATAAATACTTTTAAACTTAATTAGGTGTGTAAAATATGAATGTCATTAATAAATTTACAATTTAAGAAAGACACTGTCATTATTGTATCACAGAAATAATTTCTTTCAACAAGAACTTTTTAAATTTATTCCTCAAAACTTACAACATAATTCAAAATGAATGAATGAATATGAAATATGTATATATACATAAACACACACAGCACTTGAATTTAGTAGTATTCTTATACAATTACTTTTTACTCTTTGAACTATTTAAAAAAAGAACGTTAATTTTTAAAACATTCAGAAACTGTAAAAGTTATGTTTCAAGAATTAAAAATTATGACTTACGTAATTACTCTCAATTAGTAAAAGTAAAAATATTTTATGACACTAATAAAAAACAAAAGTAAAGAAAACACCTTTAAAAAGGTTAATTGTTGTTCTATACTTTTTAGTTTCAGAAAGTTTTGAAAAAAAAAAATGAATATCAAATTTAAATTATGAATAGCATAAATAGTTTGTTCTTTAAAAGACACCATTTATAATCTAACATAATTTATTCTGAAAAATACCTAAAACAATTTAATATAGATGTAAATATTTTCAAAAGATGGATTTCCATTACTCCAAATTAGCATGAGAATCAAAAATGACTCAGAAGATAAAGTTACGAAAACTTTTTTTTAATCAATTGAAATTAATTAATGTTTGAATTTTATAATGTTAAAAGTTGAAAAGTAGTCTTACAAAAAGTTTTCATAAATCCAGTAAAAAGCTAAATTTAATTGTGGAAAATTTTTCATTTGTTCCAATAATATTTTTAATATTTGAAGCATTCTGGCTTTATTTTTTACCAACAAATGGGTCAGTAAAAAAACTATGTAAATTAAACAAAGGTCCTTTTCTATAGAAGAAGAAAAATTCACTAAACTGATACAACTATATAAAATTGATACAATAAGATTTACAGGCATGTTAGACATTGTAAAAATGCATAGTATATTTAAAAATTCAGGAGAAATTTAAAGAAAACTATACAGATTTAGAAAATACTGTTATTCAAATATGAAAATTTGTTCTATATTATTAAAAAGACTGACTCTTTGAAAGACTAGGAAACTGAAGAAAAAAAAATGACTTCAATTACAGATTTAATGAATTTCTGAAAAATATTCTAAAACTAATTTGATTTCTGTCTGATTAAGTTCCACACAAATTGTTTGAATTTGCGTCATCATAAATTTAAAAAAAAATCAAGAAATAATGAAACAGTTCATTAAATTTCATTAATTTAAATATTTCACATTTTACTATTACTTGATCTATCAAATGTTAAAGATAAAGCTATAAAGCTATTTATTTTATAATTCTTAAAAACAAATTTCAAAACATTAGAAAAAAAAATGGTCTCGTATAAGATGATTGATGTTTCTTCTAATCATTGTTAGTTTGAAGTCTGATAGTTAATGAACAGCAGACAGGCCAAAGAAATCAAAATAAATGTCAAGCATAACAGATTTAAAAAAAAAAGGTGAAAATTTTCTTACAATGTACATTTTGTACATGTAATAGAAAATCCTCAAAATAAAAAATTGTCAATTTTGTCCAGTCATTTTAGTGCCCTCAAATCAATGATGAACAATTGGTAGACCAGGGGCCAAATCCATCTGCCAGATCGTTTAAGGCTCTCAGCATCCCTCCAGTAACCATATATCAATTTCATTTGAGAAGATATTCAAGAGTTAAGGATTTATAAATTGAATTTAGAAAGAGTACAAACCACACTATTTGCAAAAGCATAAGCTAAATTTGGAGATATTGAAAATATATATGAATATAAAATCAAGAATATTTTTTTTATTTTAAAAAAACTAAGCATAATTAAAAAATGTAATTAAAAAATTGTCAAATATTTAACAAAATCAACTATTTTGTACCAAGATGTTTTTTTGATTGTTCTTATCAATAATTCTTATCTCAATATTTTATTGCAATCAGACTATCTTTGAAATTTAAAAAATGAGTTCTTTTCTATTAATGGGATGCCAGTTGTAACTTTAATCTGATGCGCGATATAATCATCCTCATTACTCCGCTAAGACTATCACATTTAACTATGTAGCCCACTCAACTGTACCAGCTTTGAGTAGCCCACTTGAGTGTTCATGGAATACTTTGTTATATGGTTTAAGGGGGTGGGAGCTCACCCCACCTGGGTGCTAAGGTGCAAACAATAGCAAGCACCGAAGCACACTGTATAATCTACAGTTAAAATATTTACAACGTTTGCATAAGTTTGTTGCTTTCCCCCTTATATTAAAAAAATTACAGTAGCAAACTTTTATTTTTATGATTAAGAGTTAAAACCAAAAGAACCAACATTTTATAAAAGACATTTAAAAAGACAAATTTACTATATACAGTAAATTATTTCAATAAGCAGAATAATAGTTTTTAAAAATTTATTAAGTAGAACAGTTTATACTGACTGCATCCTTGCTCATATGTTAGAATTATAATTAGGTTGTTAAGATCATGCCCTTATTGAGAACATGAAAAACCAGTCATGATGATACTATTTTAATAATTCAAAAACAATGTGATTAAAATGTAAAACTTTCCACAATTACTCATAATATTCCTCTATATAGTGCTTTGTGTTGGGATTATTGTTAAAGAAGGAAAATGTTAGCTCATTAGAATTATACAATACTTACAATTCATAAAAAAAATGTAAGCTACTTGCACTGTTTATCTAAGCAGTGAATAAAATTCACCTTGATATTTAGCAACAATTGATTTTAATTTTCACATTATCAGTCTATTAGAATATTTTCTGAAAAATGCTAAAAATTTCAAATAAAATGATTTATGATGGGTATAGTTTGCAAAATCAGAAAAATATTCACAAAATAAAGTTCTCTCCTAAGTTTGAAGCTTATAAATATAAATTATTGATTCTTAATCTTAAGTGATATTTTAATGTTATATTACTTTATAAACCTTTGCAGTGCCTGGTGAGGTCTCAGAAGCCCGACTCATTTTTAAAAGGTCACAACTATTTTAATTGTTGCAATAGCAACTTAAAATTATTAGGAGCTTCATTTCTATTCATGTGCTGGTGATCCCCACCAAATTTTTAGTGCATCGCACAATATCGTGCGAACAAGACATATTTGCGTGAGTGCTGGGTGTCACAGACCCCACCAGGCTTGCTGTGTTGCAAAATTGTAATTAATATTTTTTGTGTAAAATTCGTAATTTTTGTGTTTGATTTTTAACACGTTCACAGTGTCAGTAGATAAACGTTTAGGCAGCTGCTGGGCATCTGTAAAGAATGTTCCAGACCTATTTGCATGGAACATGCAAAATTAGTATGTGAAAAATGCCAGAATTCACAATTTCAAATTTTAACTGAAGATGATTAATTTTTATGCCTTAATAGATAATTATATTATGTGCCATTAAAATTAAGCCAAAATACTTAGATTATGGTTAGATTACGTCATGATTTCCAAAAGAAAAAAAGTTTTTATTTTTGTTAAAAAACATTACTTTTTTGTTATATTATTGTGTAGTTGTGTGAATAAATATTTCATGTAAAGCAATGATTGCTTTATTTCAAATAATGTCTTTTATAAATCTATTATATATACACACTAAAATAATATTCATATTTTTTTTAAACAGACCATACAATGTAGTGTTTTATTTCAGGGTCTTCTGGATCCCACAAGGCTCACAGCATTATTTTCTTCACCAAGCATGCAGAAGAATAATTTCTCCCAAAAAGCTATTACAGTAAAACCTCATTAGGTCAAAGTTTAAGGAGTAAAAAAAAAAAAAAAAAAAAAAAAAAAAAAAAAAAAAAAAAAAAAAAAAAAAAAAAAAAAAAAAAAAAAAAAAAAAAAAAAAAAAAAAAAAAAAAAAAAAAAAAAAAAAAAAAAAAAAAAAAAAAAAAAAAAAAAAAAAAAAAAAAAAAAAAAAAAAAAAAAAAAAAAAAAAAAAAAAAAAAAAAAAAAAAAAAAAAAAAAAAAAAAAAAAAAAAAAAAAAAAAAAAAAAAAAAAAAAAAAAAAAAAAAAAAAAAAAAAAAAAAAAAAAAAAAAAAAAAAAAAAAAAAAAAAAAAAAAAAAAAAAAAAAAAAAAAAAAAAAAAAAAAAAAAAAAAAAAAAAAAAAAAAAAAAAAAAAAAAAAAAAAAAAAAAAAAAAAAAAAAAAAAAAAAAAAAAAAAAAAAAAAAAAAAAAAAAAAAAAAAAAAAAAAAAAAAAAAAAAAAAAAAAAAAAAAAAAAAAAAAAAAAAAAAAAAAAAAAAAAAAAAAAAAAAAAAAAAAAAAAAAAAAAAAAAAAAAAAAAAAAAAAAAAAAAAAAAAAAAAAAAAAAAAAAAAAAAAAAAAAAAAAAAAAAAAAAAAAAAAAAAAAAAAAAAAAAAAAAAAAAAAAAAAAAAAAAAAAAAAAAAAAAAAAAAAAAAAAAAAAAAAAAAAAAAAAAAAAAAAAAAAAAAAAAAAAAAAAAAAAAAAAAAAAAAAAAAAAAAAAAAAAAAAAAAAAAAAAAAAAAAAAAAAAAAAAAAAAAAAAAAAAAAAAAAAAAAAAAAAAAAAAAAAAAAAAAAAAAAAAAAAAAAAAAAAAAAAAAAAAAAAAAAAAAAAAAAAAAAAAAAAAAAAAAAAAAAAAAAAAAAAAAAAAAAAAAAAAAAAAAAAAAAAAAAAAAAAAAAAAAAAAAAAAAAAAAAAAAAAAAAAAAAAAAAAAAAAAAAAAAAAAAAAAAAAAAAAAAAAAAAAAAAAAAAAAAAAAAAAAAAAAAAAAAAAAAAAAAAAAAAAANTTAGACGAGAGTGACGTATATCCGGTGTGTCGAACTGTCGCCTTTTTATAGCGTCAACATCGGACTCGCTGACCAATTAGTGCTTACTGAACCGTAGCACTATGCAAATGTCGTGTGGTTTATCAACCTTCTTGGCCCCCGAAATGTTTGATAAAGAAAATATGGCCCGCGGACTATGATAAGTTGGACAGCGATGTTTTAGAAGATCAATCTTGCTGGACTCTCAAATTCTTAATATATAAACATCTAAACAAGACAATATTAAATAACTATTTCATTATTGCCTGTAATATTTATAATTTTTTTTTCATTTTATAACAAAAGAACCAAAATATTAAAATCAAACCTCTAGGTCAGTGTTTTTCAACATTTTTGAATACATGACCCCTTTACAAGGTAAAAAATTCTGACGACCCCCTAGGGCCATATTAAAACTATATCAGTGATTTAAAAAATTATGTATTTAATTTTCTTTCTGTTGAGAGAAATTACTGTTGACTAAAATGAGAATTTAAGGAGAATCGACAATAACTTAAGACACGTATAGTATGTTACGTCCTTCTTATAATAACAATGGTTTCGGAGTGCTGTTGACTTTTTTTTTTTTTTCAGGATGAGTGTTTTTCACTCCTACCTCTCTACTTATTACTTCTTTTTACAAGTCAGCTCAACACTTTTTCAGCAATCATTTTCTGGGGTGGGCCGTACCCACCCAGGCACAGACGACACCCATCATTCGGACCTAAATGTCAATTAAAAAACCAACTGTACTGTATAATAAACAGGTACAGCCTTCTCGCTGAAATTGTAGTTTTTTTTAATATAGTGTAGGACCTACAAACACTTGTCTTTTTCTTTTACCCGCGACCCCCGTGTAAGGCTTCGTGACCCCCCTGGGGGTCGCGACCCACAGGTTGAAAAACACTGCTCTAGGTTATAGAATTAGTTTAAGATTTATACATAAAAAAAGTTTTTTAAAAATTTTATTGAAAATTTAAAATAGATCACAAATGAGTTTAGTTGTATCAAATCTAACAGTCATTTTTTAATTTCCTAAAGTGAAAAATCTAATATTCATCTTTCAAGTTTAAAAAGAAAAAAGTTTTACTTTATAATTCAATAAAACAAAAATATTGACTTAATATAGTTTCCATATTTTGACTAAAGCATTTTATTTCAATTCTTAACTGTAGAAACAAATCAAAAGCATCTATAGCAGTTAATAAAAATCTAGATAATAGAATATTAGAGTAACATTGTTATGTTAAATAAAGTTGAATAATTTGTAATTCAATGGATATTTGAAGTTCATTTTTGCAAAACCGATTATATAAAAATGCCAAAATAAATCTTTACCAGCAGTATTCTTTTTTCAAAAATCTTTTTTGGATGTTTATACAGCCATCAAGATTTAAAAGTTGGGCAAATACAGAATTTAAATAAAATTTCAAAATGAGAACACAGTAATGATCTGAAATTAGAAACAAATTGTATTTTATAAGACAAGTCAAAAAGTATTTATTGTATTTGCTTGCAATTTATTAACTTAAGTCAATACTTTAGTTATTTATTCTGTTTACATTTTACTTATTTACACACTTAGTATTTTAAATTATTTCGCCATTTATAAATTTTATTTTCTACTTAATTTTTCAACCATTATAGTATGATCATTTCAAATTGTTCTAAATGTTTGATTTTTAAATTGGAGATTCTGTATTCTTTATGAAGTATCTTGATAGTTGTGCAAACAGCTGAAAAACATTTGAAAAATAAACCTTTACCAGCAGTATTCATTAGTTTGATAAATTTTTCTACAAATCTCATGAATCAATTTATGAATTGTGTGTGTATGTGTATAAATTAGTTCTACTATAACTAACAATAATTCAAAATGACTGTTCGAAAAAAAATTCTAGAGTGCCTTTAATTCACAAATTTATGGTTTTGAAACCTGAGAGATTTTTCAAAAATATCAACTCAAAATATTGACAAACTTAAATCATTTATAAGTTTTCATATACTAAAGGATATCACAGATGGAGTGTCATTTCTCAATGCTAACACTCTTACTTCTCTCACTCTGCCATTCCACTTGAGTTTAAATGTAAATAGCCTAGAAAATATTGCAAACAGTTGATCCTTGGACAAAACAGAAAATAGGAGCATCAGACAAATTCTAAGCTATTCAAACAGCTACATGGTAGCAAATAAAATTCAATACTTATTTAGCTCTTTTTATTGAGTATTGCCATTATTACATCTGGTTTCATATGATTTGCATATAATAAACAAGAAGTATGGTAACACTGCATAACTTTTTTAGTTATCCTCAGCTATTGCATTTTTACTGTATCCATCTACCTATGCTAAGTCTACACAAGCCCTCTGCCACATGTGACTCACACTCAAATTCCTGGGATACATCCCTGGATACAGTATCTGAGCAAAAATTAAAGATTTGCTATAATTTCTTACAATACTACAATAAGTTACAATCTATTTAGATTGTACTTTTAATATTAAGATGCAATAATTATATTAAATATTTTCATATAATGAATACAGAATCATTTATTGACAACATTCTTAAAATCATAAATTTGAAAAAGTAATTTAGGAAGTTTATAATTCCTAATGTAAAAAACTTTACCCCAAGAAATGTAATACAAGTGAAAAATGTAGGAATTTGGAATTTAGACATTTTCAGAACTTATTTCAACATAAATGGACTTTAAAGTAACAAAATGCATTTCATACTAAAGAATGTCACATTACCAAAACACAATTAACACTTAAAATTTTAGATTGATTAATAATGCTTCTAGTTCTTTATTCTAATAATAAAAAAATGTAAACGTATTTGCACCTGGTACCAATAAGTTTAATCTTTTAAACCAAGAGACTGATTCAAAATATCTAATTTCATCCAAAATTTAAAATCATTATAAGTCCCATTAACAGATTATAGTCACAATAGACAAATATTAAGAAATTAAACACTTCATACAATCTTCCAACAAATAATAAGGGCCTAAATCAAGCATTGAAATTTACCTTACCTTAAAAAAAAAAAAAGATTCCATTTTGTATTTCATTCAAATACATATTTGGTGGAAGATTTAAACAATGCATACCATGCATACATTTATCTATGTTCCAGCCGTTACAGACTTATGTAATAATAAAAATTATAAAATTTCTCTGAAATGTGAATGAAAGACCAACTCTTATCATATGTACTCGTGTATCAGAAAAGTATATATAAATATCTCAATATAAACAATTGCTTTACTTTTTTATGATATCTTAAATCCAAATTTAGTATATCAACCTTTGTTCAAAATCACTCCACATTCACTATCATTGAATTTTATCTACATCAAAAAAGATAAGAGAGTTAGAAATAGATCTAGACTAAATACTGATAAAATTCATTTTTCGAAAAAATTCAAGACATTTAAATAAAAAGGATAAAGAATGTTAAAAAGGATACAATTTGTAATATATAAAAAATGAAATATATTAAAGTGAAAATATTTAAAAAACTTATCATAGTTTGCATACAAATGTTTTTAATTTATCTGGTTTAATACGTGAACTTTGAACTGTAAAGATTGAACAACTTATTACTTTGTTAAATATTGAAATATAAAACATACTAGCTAATCTAAATTAAATTTTTTCATTTTACACTAGAAGTTCCAGTAAAAAAAAAAAGATTGTTATCTATTTGACATGCTTTTTTTATACAACCCATTACTACAAATGATCCCATAAAATAATTAGTTCAAATTAAATGATAGATGTATATAGTAGATAAATTCTGAAAAAATGTTAAAACTTTCTGAAGCCTCTTATTAAAGCTAAAAATTTCTTCCATTTTTTTTCTTTTTTATATTCTAGTTAAATTTAAATGAATGAATATTGAGTAGTAAAATGTTTAGCTAGAATTATACAATAAAACTAATTTTTAACTGAGCTCCTTTTAAATAATAATAATCAACTTAAATTTTTAAATTTTATTGCCAACAGGTAACATTAGCATTTAATTTATCCACTTAAAATATAACAAATGGCAAAAATAAGCAAATAAATCTGAGAACATTTTTTAGGATTATATCCAATTTAAAAAAAATTATTTTTGTGAAAAAAATCCAGTATAGTAATATTTAACAACAACCAAGACAAAATATTTCAATAATTTTGGTTATACAGAATTGACCGAATTCTACTATGTATTAAATTTTAGAAGGTAAATAGATCAGAACCTAACAGAAGCTTTTCCAAATTTATTATTATTATTATAATTCTAAAAGAAAACATGGCATTTTAAGTGAAAAACTTTTCTTTTAGTCACAAAGTGATTTTTAGAGAATACAACTGTCAGAGATGGATGTCATTTAGGAATGGATAAAAGTCCCAAAACAGTAGACACTTTGAAAATAAGGAATTTTTATTAACAATATTTTTCCACATGCATTTGTTTTGTTACTTTGTTAAAAACATTATTCTGTTATATTCTGTTGTAATATTTATTTAAAAGCAAAATTTTCCATTATATTCTTATCTGTTTGCTTGAGAAACGATGCTGTTATCCTGTGTGTATTTTACTAAAGTTTGAAAAATTACACAAATTCATGTCAGACTTAAAAATTTGCCTGTATATATGTATATATATTTCAAAAGTTTCTAAAATAATTTACTTCAAAATATGTCAACAAAACAAGTACAATGTCAGGTTATCTAATAATTATGTTCAGCTTTCACATACTGAATTTAGGACAATTTAAGTAATATCCTAAATAAAAAAAAAGAATAAAAATAAGAAAAAAAAAGGCATATTTTAACAAAAACATAAAAATCTTTTGAAAAATAATAAAAATTTGTAAATTAAAAAAAAAAAAACAAAAATGAAATAATACCAGTATGAAGTTTACTTCATTTCTTGAATGAGACCAAGTTCAATTTTTTTTTTTTAATCTGCAAAATCTATTAATAAAAAAAATAATGAGAGTATTGGTTGTATAAAGCATTATTTATTATTATTTACTAAAATTGTACACAAGAAACACTGAATTACACAAAAAAAAAAAAATGTTAAATTTGACAATTCCAAAATAGTGTGAAAAGAATTTATTAACTTAAAATTTCTTTCCTTTGAATATTTAGTGTATAATTGTAAAAGTATATATCTTTAATGTACAATATTTTAGGAGTTAGAAAAAATAATAATAATAATACACTTCTGAATTGAATAATAAATCAACAGTTCATTACATTATGTATCTAGTGTTAAATCACAATAGGTTCTTGTGTAAATAAAATTGTGTGTTCATTCTTGTTTTATAGTAGTAAATTGTTTTACTGTTGTGTTTAGCATAATGGAATAAACCAAATTATTATGAAATATTGTTGATTTGAACCTTATTTTAGAATATACAAAGTAATATAATTGTAAAGACAATATGTATATATCATGAGGAACTTATATGAAGTATATTTTAATTAATAAACAATAAAAAAACTAAAATTAAATCCCCGATTTATAAAAACGTATCGTATTCTACCTTATAAGGTTCGTAGTTATTGTATAAGTTACTACATAATGACTCACCTTCAACGCTTATAACTTCTCCGTCAACTGAATTAGTTATAATAATCACCAAACGATACAAATTACGGATTAATTTTTAAATTTAATAACAAACCCCGAGCCGGTTCTGAAGTTAATTCATTCGTGTTCCGACATTAAACACTTCATCCCAGTCTGCGACGTAGTACACGTCACGTAAACTTGACTTCCCATTGGCTTCTTAGTAGGAGGTGTATTCGATCAAATTATATCACGTGGTTCGGGGCGACTAATCGTGGCGTTCGAAAATATCGTACCACTCGTGACGTGTAGCGACGTCACTTCCGTTATTGCAGAAAGCGTGAAGTTTTGTTTACGTCGGGCGGGAAATGTGATTTTCCTATCGTCATCAAACAAAATTTGGAAATTCTATACGCGATATTTTTCTAGAAACGAAACTATATTATTTAATTATAATTAATATAATGTTATTTTTAAGTTAGATTGTGATGTTTTAGTCGAATTTTAAAATTTGTTTAATTTTCAAGTAGAAATTAATTAATAATTTTTATAAAAATTTATGTATAGATAATGTTATTGATATTGAATTAATTTTTAAAGTATTAACAATATGAATATTTTAATTTTATTTATATACAAGAAAGAAAAAAACAAAAAAAAAATTAAAGGTTAATTTCTTTTTAGTCCGGATGGAGATTATGATGACGCAATTATTTATATTTAAATTTTATTTCTCGAATATAAGTATCAAACGAAAATTCTATTAAAACGATTTTATTACGAGACATTAATAAAATATATTACAAATTTTCTAAATTTTTTAACAAAAATATTTTTAATATGATTTTGTTACAATTTTTGAAAGAATATTCATTAATGAATGATATAATAGTTACATGATGGCCGATATATAAAAATTTGTTGACATTAATCAAATAATAATACTAATACTACTACTACTACTACTAATAATAATAATATCATAATAAAAAATATTTAGTTTAATTTACGGTATTTTTAATACTTTCCACATGTTCTACTTATGATTTGTTCTTTCACTTTCATTTTCAAAATGAAAGTACAAATCACAAAATAATTTCGGTTTATAAAATTTAAAAATTAATTTACATAAACAATTTATTGCTGAATTTTAAATTATTACGTAATTATTTTTACATATTTAACATTATATTTTTTGTTTTCTTGTAAATATTATAATTACAAAATTTTATATTAAAAAAATATATAAAATATTCGTGAAAAACTTACAATTTGATATTAATTATAATATTAAATAGAATTTTAAATGTATTTAAAATATTGCAATAAATAAAGTAAAATTTTTAAATATTAATTACGATATTTTACGCATTTTTTTCTATAATTAAAAATATTTTTATTTTGAATAATTTATAGCAAATTAACTTAAAATATGTATTTGCCATAATTTTATGTATAGTGAATTATTTAAAATTAATTTCAAATTTCAACACTAAAAATAAATAATTTAAATTCTTAATAATTCAAATTTTTTTAAATAAATAAAAAAAGTACAATGTATTTAAAAATTATTTTACTATATTTCAGTCTAATTTTTAATCATTTATTTTTATTTTGCATTTATTATTATTAAGAAATTAATAGTTTAAAAAAATAATAATTTCAGAAAAGACTACACATGCCAATATACAGTCGACCCCTTATAACACTGTTGATAATTCCGTTTTATATGAATTCCATGTTGTACGAGTCACTTAGATTTTACAAATACAGTGTTATATGGGGTCGACTGTAATTCCAATATTAAAAATCATCTTTCTTATATATATATAAAAACTTAAAAACTTAATTTTATATAATACTTTTTAAAAAGGCCTGGAAAATAATTTTATAATGAGAAGCCAAATAATTGTTTTTCAATAAAAATTAAATTTTGAAAATCGATATTTTTTTTATTTAGTTGTAATTGTTTGCTCTTGGATAAAAAAAACAAAACAAAAAATAATAATAATAATCTGCCTTTCAAAGCATCATGTTGATGTTAAAATAAATCCAGCGCTGGATAAAATCATAAGTATTACGACTTATTAAACCTTTAAAAGTTTCCTTGAGACATTAAATAGGGTCAAGGATAGATAAGGAAAGCTATCTATTTTTATATTATGAAATTTAATATTAATTAAAGCTTATTGAAGGCAATATATTTCTCATTTATTCTGATTGATTATGTATATGTTTATATATACAGATTCCTTCATTATTAAAAAAAAAATTTTTAATTTCTATAAAAATAATCCTGAAATTTACTATACAAATTTACGTAAACTTTATAAGATTATTATAATTTAATTACTCAGCATATACATGTCAACAATTTTTGGATAACGTTACAAATGGTGTGATGCGATAAAGGATAAATCGATAATTTACGTAACGATTTGATTTTATAACACGTGAACGAACCATAAATAGATAAATAATATCTTAGTACATAGAAAGATAATTATTTTTGTGAAGAAAATTATATTTTATGCTTAATTTCATATTTAAAAGTTCATATGTTAATTAATTAATCTGAATTAAAGGAAGATAAGTTAAGGTGAATGAGCGAATTATCTCATCTAATCTGTAAATCACAATATTCCTAGAAATCACATCATATGGTCCGACTTTTAATAATGTTTTTGATATATTATTTTTCGTGTAAATATATTTTCATCCAATCCTTCTCATAACAAAATTACTGAATAATATTTTTGTTTTTCATAATTGACAATTTAAATAATTTAGGAATTATTATGAAGTTGTTGAGATTTAAATTTTAGATACTTACATACTTGAAATTTATTTGAACTTAGTATCGTCAATAATCATAAATCAATAATTAAATTATTCATTTATCATCTTCATAGAAAACGTATTTTCAATGTTAATCCATTATATAGGCTGATAGATGATTTTACTTTAAACATAGACAAAGTATTCAAAAGGTTTTTCAAAAAAAAGAATTTCTTAAATTTCTGTTTAAAATAAATTTTAGGTAGTGTTCTTAATAGAAAAAATTTATGAATTTAAAATATAGTGGTTTTTTTATAATAGTTGGAAATGAATAATTATAAAATTTTTAATTATTATATTGTTTAGGAAAATTAAAGAGGAGTTTCAATCAGTATTATTTATAGAATATTGATATATTTTATCAGACTGATAGTAACAAATAGGATGTTAAATGTGGTGTGACTTGTTTAGTAGGGTTGTTTGTTTACAATTTAAGCAATGACCTTTTGATATAATGTCTATATATATATATATTGAAAAGTATCTGTTAAATTTTTAAAATAAAATAAAATAGTTATTTTATTTAATATTCAAACAACATTTATTTTGATTTAAACTGGTTTTTTTAATTAAAAATTATAAATCACAATCTGTATTAATAATTATGACATTTTATTGCCTAATAAAAGATTTTGCTGTATTAATATTTTATATACTTTTTTCCGCATAACTGATAGATATAGTGTAAATATTTCAGTTGCGTTTTCCGAAATTTTTAAAATTCTGTATAATAATTTTCTCTTCTATCAATATAGCTACCAAGTTGGCTATTAATCGGGAGTTATCACACCACAATCAAAAGACTGGTCAGATTAGAATTTATTTTAGAAATTTTATGAATTTTACTTTATGAAAATGGTTTACGCCAACTGAAGAAGGGTCAAAGACATTTTGGAGTTAATTCAAGAATAAAATAGATATAGTGTAAATATTTCAGTTGCGTTTTCCGAAATTTTTAAAATTCTGTATAATAATTTTCTCTTCTACCAATACAGCTACCAAGTTGGCTATTAATCGGGACGTATCACACCACAATCAAAAGACTGGTCAGATTAGAATTTATTTTAGAAATTTTATGAATTTTACTAGCTTATGAAAATGGTTTACGCCAACTGAAGAGAGGTCAAAGACATTTTGGAGTTAATTCAAGAATAAAGAAGTTATAATCTAGTTACATTATTGATTATCGTGATAAGTCCTGATTAATAGCCAAATTTGTAGCTATGTTGGTAGAAGAGAAAAATATAATAATCAAAGACAAGCTACAACGAAGATTTTTATAATAAGTAAAATTCTGTATAATAAATCTATACAAGAGTTTTCGGGGTTTAACCCTTTCCATTTGGCAATTCAAAACAACAACAACAACAACAATAATAATAATACAGTAATAATAATGTTTAGTCTACTATGTTATATTGTATAAAACATTTATTTTATACCCGTTTGGTTTCTCTTTAGTATCCTATATTGTAAACAATTAATAACCTAAGTCNTTAATTCTATAAAAATAATCCTGAAATTTACTATACAAATTTACGTAAACTTTATAAGATTATTATAATTTAATTACTCAGCATATACATGTCAACAATTTTTGGATAACGTTACAAATGGTGTGATGCGATAAAGGATAAATCGATAATTTACGTAACGATTTGATTTTATAACACGTGAACGAACCATAAATAGATAAATAATATCTTAGTACATAGAAAGATAATTATTTTTGTGAAGAAAATTATATTTTATGCTTAATTTCATATTTAAAAGTTCATATGTTAATTAATTAATCTGAATTAAAGGAAGATAAGTTAAGGTGAATGAGCGAATTATCTCATCTAATCTGTAAATCACAATATTCCTAGAAATCACATCATATGGTCCGACTTTTAATAATGTTTTTGATATATTATTTTTCGTGTAAATATATTTTCATCCAATCCTTCTCATAACAAAATTACTGAATAATATTTTTGTTTTTCATAATTGACAATTTAAATAATTTAGGAATTATTATGAAGTTGTTGAGATTTAAATTTTAGATACTTACATACTTGAAATTTATTTGAACTTAGTATCGTCAATAATCATAAATCAATAATTAAATTATTCATTTATCATCTTCATAGAAAACGTATTTTCAATGTTAATCCATTATATAGGCTGATAGATGATTTTACTTTAAACATAGACAAAGTATTCAAAAGGTTTTTCAAAAAAAAGAATTTCTTAAATTTCTGTTTAAAATAAATTTTAGGTAGTGTTCTTAATAGAAAAAATTTATGAATTTAAAATATAGTGGTTTTTTTATAATAGTTGGAAATGAATAATTATAAAATTTTTAATTATTATAATATTGTAAATTCACAATTCTTTTTTTTTTTTATATTTTGCCTACAGAAATGATTTACAAATGATTACAAATTTTCCTGTTAAAAAGAATAATAAGATAAAAGTAAATATTTGGAAATNAGTTAATCAGAACTTGCATTTAATATACTGTATTGGCATGCTATTCAATAATATGTTAGATATTAAGGTCTTCAGATTTATCAATGCCAAGGCAGAAATATTGGCAAGGCAATGTTAATAGTTCTGTAAAAATGTTAATGCTAAGAAAGTTTAGAAATATGAAAATTTAAACTGAATTGAAAATTAATTAAAATTTAGCATAATATTTTATAATATTTAAAGTTTTCAATTAAAATTTAAAGTTATGGATATTTTTATACAAGCCTTTTAGATATAACCTAATATTAAATTAAATACGGTCCTGCAAACTGAATTGAATTTATTCCGATGTCTGTCTTTGATAAGGATAAATATACAGTATAATATTATTGCTATATTTAGCTATTTCAGCGTAAATATCACAATACTTAACATCATATAGTCCTAACATGTTTCACAAAAGTATTTACATTAATGTAAAATCTCAAAACATCTATTTTCAATTAGCTCAGTATTTCGGTAAAAATGTTCTAAGAAGAATTAAGATTTGTCTAGAATTAAGGAATTTAAATTGATATTTGACTATAACTGAATATTGGAAATTTCTTCTCTTGAAATTGAAATAATCTTTCTATCAGAATGAGATCCAAGATTAAAGAAGGAATTTCAAGAAAAAAATTTATGGATTCATGAAAAACATTTAGTTTTTATGAAAAAATCTAATCGAAATAATATCGATTAACTAATTTTATCATTAAGAAGTAGTTCTGATAATTTTTATTTAAAAGTAATTGTAAAAAGTATAGATTTTATTTAAAAATAATTTATAGATGTTAAGTGTTTTAGAGATGGATGAAATAAATAAAATAAAATTTTAAAAATTCTTATGTGTTTATTTTGCTTCAGGCAAAATATGGATTTATAACATATTAAGTACATATTTGTACAGAAAATTAAATATTTTGAATTACTTTATTTTTCTTTGGTAATTTCCTTGATAACTGTTGCAAAAATTTACATTTAATTATATTTAAAAAATATATAGTAATATAATATATAACATAATATTAATATATATATTTATATTTAATATACATTTTTGTAAAATGTTGCAAAAATGAGTAATTTTATTGTTTTCAAGATAACATTTTTATTACGTTTATTTTATTTTATTTTTATAAAAATAAAAATAAAATTTATATTTCAGCAAAAAGTTTGATTATAGATTCGTCTATTTGTTTTCCTTTCACCGCTTTCAAATCTAATAGATATCAGCCATACGATTGGTCTAAATTCAGGCTCTTGGGCAGGTTTTTAAAAGGGTTGAGCTTTAAAAATACTATGTATTTTTTTCATAATATAATTCATTAGTTTTTACAATATATATAATAACACAGTATATTAAAGGAACTGAACAGATACAGATAAATGTGTTGTTGTTTTTTATTTAAATTTTCAATACTTTTCTAATGGAAGAAGTTAAATCCCAAACACCTGCATTTGGAAAATACTCGTATGCAAAGCCTTGCTTTAGTTAGATAAAAAAAACTCAATTAAATTAAAATAATTAAACATGCTCAATATTTTTCTGATTTCGTATGCTTATTAATACCATATATTTTTGGATTTGTAGTTCGATTCTGTTTTTCTACGCAGAAATTATCAATGCATTCAGTCCTGTAGCCAGGAATAGTTCACTAGGGTCGAAAGGAGCAAACTGAAAAAATTCTGGAATTTTTTCTTTTCCACTCAACACTATGTCTATTAGTTACAGACGAAACAGTAGCCTAAGTTTATGTGATGAAAGCGAAAGCAATACTGCATGTGGGCACTGCTGACTAAGCTGAAAAAGCTTAGTCACCTCATAGCCACCCTGGCTGCGGTTCTGAATGCGTTTAATAATGACTAGAAATCTCATTTTAATAAAATCTGTTAAATTAACATAAACATCCTTAAACCAATCCAAATCAAGAGAATGTCAGAAAGGCTATGTAGCCCAGTTTCTGAATATAGACAAGCTCCCAAGATTTAGTCCTTTATGTAAAAACATATAAAAGCAATGCAAATGAAAGTTTCTTTGGATAAGCGGTGAAAAAAATCTGTTTTTATTTTATTAATTTTATTCATATACAACTTTTAAAGATGTTTTCAGAGATTGCTCTTCATTTGTGACTTTCTGGCCTCGTCTCAACTCCCTTAGACTTTGGCCCTAAAGATACACTCTATTATACTTATATAGAAATTAGATTATTGTAACATTTTAAAAAGGAAAAATTAAACATTTTGCTTATACATAAAATATTAACCATAGAAAATGAATGGTAAAATGGCATGTTCTATAAAAAGAGAAGATTGAAAGTATTGATAGACTGCATTAGATCATAGTTCAATAAGTCCATCGAACAGTTTATTGATTTATTTGAACCAAGTTGTGATAGTGAATTTTTGATAAGCACATTAATACAATGTTGAAAAATTAAAAAAAAAATATATATATATATATATATTTGTTCGTGGATAAATTAGGAAATTACAAAAGTGAATCGCGTTAACATCTGGTGATCAAAGGAAGGAATTTTACAATTTCCTTCCTCCATTGAAAAAGGAACGATTGTATTATTATTAGTCCTATAGCAGTTCGCAGTTGATAAAAAATCAGAAAAAATATGAATTAAACATAATGAAAATAAATATAAAACAATTAACAAAGTAATAAAATTTTATAGACATGCAAAATTTAATATTATTTAATCGTTAAAAGAATGAAAAAATAAAAAAAATACTGAATATATGCGATTATTAGCTGTAAGCAATATATTTATCTAACGTTTTAGAATTTTATATTAAAAATGTTAGATTTTAATAAATTAGGAACTCTTCGAATAAAGCAATTAAATATTAAATACTTGTTTTGCTTTAACCATAAAGTTTAGTTCGTTCAACTCTAGACTTGATCGAAAATCTGTCTAAAGGTTTAAAATTAAGCCTCCAGACACGGGTTTAAAGGTTTAAAGGTTTTGTATTATAAGAGAAAGTAAACTTGATGGAACTTAGATCGTTTATTAACAAGAAATTTAATTTGGATTTCCCAAATGTAATATTACAACACGACCTTGGTGTCACATTACGGTTTGTTTCTAGTTACTAATGGGAGACATTTGTTCGATTTTAACCATATTTTAATATTCCTACAACAATATTAACATTCATAATTACTGATAACAATTTTGAAATTATTTTTTTAAGAAAAGAAATATCCTTTTTTTTTTCTGGAAGTAAGTGAATTATAGAAATGGAATTAATTTCATTTAACCGCGATAAGTTAACCTATGAACAAGTCTCTTTGATCACGTTCTGTTCATATGTGAAAATTTGATTAGAGTAAATAGTATTAGATTGATAGAAATACTACGTCTATTGACCTTGTTATATTAAAATTTATTTTTGAAGGTTAATCAAGGAACTATTATTTCATGAAGTAGACTGAGACAAAAAATAATTAGCTTAGTCTACAATAATTATTGTTTATGTGATAAAAGTAGAGTGATTTAATGTGTTGTGTCTGATGTGTTCTTTGTTTTTTCACGCTTTATTTATAGCCACTTGTCTCTTATTTTAAAACTGGATTTAATTTACCCCTCATTTCGAATTCCTTCATTAAATATTTCAATTCTGTTGACTTATGTTGTTATCAGTGATTTCAAGAATGTGTTGAAAGTATGTTAATACTTATCTGCTCTCGAATATAATCGAGATAACATTTGCAGTCTAAATTTATTCAAAAAAAGAGCATTTACAAAATTTAATTTTAGTTAAAATATGATTTTATTATTATGTTTTTTACTAACTGATTTTTCACTGGTAGATATTTCATGCCATTCAACGTTCGTTTATTAATAAATACTAACAATTTAAAATAATCTTCTCATAAAAGCAATTTATCTTCTCTTGTAGAAAAATATAATAATTGAAAAATATTTATTTTATCTTCATAAATACTCACCATTTTATTATTCAAATGTAATGTGGAATAAACTCCAGCAAATGAATATCATTAGATGAATTCCTTGTTGGATCGTAAGTTCCTATCTGTTCACATTAGAAAATAATCATGATTAATGACTTGATTTAAATAAATATTAATTTGAAGAAAAATTGCAAATATATAATTTACGTTATCATTAGTTCCATACTGTTTATAAATGAAAAAGTTTTGATTCGTCTTTTATGAAAATTGGTAGAATTAATGAGTATGAAGGACATTTAAAGAGTTACGTTCAAACATATATGTACTGTACTTACGTCTGAGACAGTAAATATAAGTTTGAAAGTAAATGAAAAACCGGTTTCGTTATATCATAAAAATGTTGCAGCACATTATTTATGGGTTTCAATAAATAGGCTAAGATTTTATCATTTTTTATATTAATATAATATGTTTAGCTCATTGTTTATTAATTTAATTCTGCTTTATATTATAACGTATATCTATTAATAAATAATGGAGCAGTTGTAATTACGTGTGTGTTTTTCTCACCGGATATGACGTTGAGGAACAGTTTCTTCTACTAACAGAATTAGAAATAACATTATTATTTTTTAATTCTTTCTTGGATTTTATTCTGTATTTTGACTATATTTGATAAAGCAAACAATTTTCCATTCCTTTCTATATATAAGCTACATATAGGTCTATATATATATAAGAGAATATACTGTATTAGCCTAATAAAATATCAACAATACACTATTTTATAATAACTTTTCATTAAAATGCTGCTTAAAAAACATAAAATTTACGCTTTCATTAGATTTAATTTATGAAAACGTTTTTAATAATGTAGGATTTTTTTAATATATTTTTCATTGGGGTTAATTAATTTCGCTGAAAATTTTCTCACGTGAATTAATCAAAAATTTAACAACGCTCGAATAATTGATAATTTAAATTGAAAAAATAGGCCCTGTGCCAGATTTTTAACTATAAAATTGAAACAAAAACAGGTTAAAGCCTGTCTTCGTGTTATAATGAACGAAGTAGAAATGAAACTATAATATCGCATTCATTAAGATTGATGAACAGTTGCTCAATTACATTTTAAAATAGCTCTTTTATTTATGAACAAAGCTTTGACAGCAACAGGAGATTGATTTCATATCTTATTAGAATTTTTTTTTATAAGTAAAAGAACAAAATTAACGTTGCAAAATATAATTTGGTCAAATTTTGTAATGGCAATTTTAAAATTTTCAATATCTGATGTCCGTCAAGTGGTACTCCACTTTAGCATATGGTGTATACATACCATATGCTATGTTTTTAAATATCATATGTTAAATTTACATAGCCTATATATATATATATAAATGATGATATAAAACATAAAGGATAACTTAAAGCAAGGAAAAATTTTTAAATTTCTTAATTAAATAGCTTTGAAATATCCTTACATAAAATCAAACTGCGAAACCAAGGTTTACTCAATGAACAATGATAAAAAAGCAGGAAATATAGGAAAAAATCATCTATAGGTAACAATAGTGTGGATGATAGCTTTTTGCAACATAAAATAGAATTCTTAGAAAGGAATATCATTTTATTTATTTATTTAAAATTCTATTTAATCAGAATCATATCTGATCTGTCAATTCTATAGGGAAAAAAGTAATTATTCTTTTTAAAAAGTGTCTAATTTTGGATATTATTTCCTGATTGCAAAACTTCTTACTTAATGTTTGACCTGCTTCGGATAATAACTTTTATCTAATGATTTAAAGTGTTGTTAATCAAAGTATACTAAGACTATATTTAAACTTGTTTTAAAAAAAAATGTATGATAATGTAGTTGATTATGTATAACATTATTTTTAATTATTATAATATTGTAAATTCACAATTCTTTTTTTTTTTTATATTTTGCCTACAGAAATGATTTACAAATGATTACAAATTTTCCTGTTAAAAAGAATAATAAGATAAAAGTAAATATTTGGAAATAAAATTTTCACGTTTATTCCAAATTTTGAAATTTGTTTCTTTCCCGTTAAAGATAAGATAAAAAATTTTTTGACATATTATTAATTATTCCGCATTTTTCATAATCTAAGTTATGATTAATTTGAAAAATATGATAATGATTAAACATGAGGAAAGCATTTCAGGAAAAATAAGTAAAAGTGCTATCAGAAATAGTTAATAGAAACAATCGAAATTAATGTATAAATAAGAAACAATAAGAATTCAGACAAGGACATTTCAAGTACTTCCTCATATGCAGTAGTTAAATTTCTATAGCTGTATTCTATATTACTTTTCTATTTTCTGCAAAAATAAAATTCATTTTTATAAATATAATATTAAAAAATCAAATATTTCAAATCAACGAATATAATTAAAATATTAAAAAATGTTTATGTAATTAATTCTAGAGGACTCAACTTTTATTAGATGACATAATAAGAATTTAATATTTTATTTGTAATCTAAGAAAATTAATAATAAAATACAATCAATGTACGATATAAATATATATATTGTCTGCAATTTTTCGTTTGATATAATTTATATAGAAAAGCTAAAGCAGATTTTTTTCTCATCTTTTCTACTTCAGTAACGATTTCTGTTAAACTTTGGACACTGATAGATTTTGCTTGTAACGATGTCTGACTGGCTTCGCGCATTGAATAAATAGAATGAATATTGTGTAAGAGATCGAAGTCTATCGATAATATGGGACCTTTTTAAAAACTAAAATTAAATCATAACTTACCATAAAATAGATTTGCATTAAAACTAATCTGTAATAAAATCGAATTAAATAGAAAATTATATTAGAATTTTACAATAAAGTTGCAATGCATTTCAAAAAATTTTCATTGAAATTCATCTAAGGAACATAAGTGTTAAATTGAGATGTATTCTCAATTTAACACTTATGTTCCTTAGATGAATTAGATGAAGAACTCATAAAGATGGTCGCTAATTGTATATTAGCGACCATCTTTATGAGTTCTTCATATCATTTGTTAGAACTTTTTGATTGATTAGTTAGTAGGAAGTTTCATTGCAGCCGGCTATATAAAGTTGAACATTACAGGTGGGTCTGACCTTAATTGGGTCCAGATAGCACGGAAGAGAGATAAAAAAAAAAACGATTTATGCCATTAGTGATAAGGGATCGTCCACAAATAACATCATTTTTATACTTTTCAACTGTCATTTCACCCTTGTGTAACGCCGTCTTACATACTCGTGCCCAAAATTACGTAACGCATATCTATCCTTGATCAATCTCCTTAATTGTATTAAGATTCCCCCGTGCTGCGCATTAAGATTCTTTAATATAATTAGGGAATCTTAATATACAGTAAGGGATACTGAACGTTATATTACTTTACTAATTACATGACAGTAGGGTTCGCTATGCAACCCCTCAGAAACAACTATGAACCAGTTTGTTACCCCAACATTACGTAACGTATATGTAAACATTCCCAACCCCTCGTAACGCATCGTAACGATTATTTGCATGCCCATCCATCCATATCTGCGTTACGTAATTTAGGGACAGTCCCTAAGTCAATGTTTTTCAATTTTCTAACAATGGCACCCAACCTTTTAATTTTCTTTTTGCGGCACTCCTATTTCTATATCAATGTATTGATAGTTATTGGTTTTTTGCACGCTAATAATACATATAATAAATGTTACGGCGCTGTGTAGTTCTATATTTCGTTGTACCCCTGAAATATCATTACGGCATATTAGGGTGCCGCAACGATACTTCACGGGTTTCGCGATACTTCGGGATGCTACGGCACACTAGTGTGCCTCCGGAATCCCGAAAATTTACTTCTATTTCAGTTAAAACCTAAAGTTATTCTTGAGTAAAAAGTTTAGAAATTTAATCATTCGTAATTAATTTTAAATTCAGCTGGATGGCGGAGACAATAAAGACGCCAGTCTGACACTCTGGGAGATGCTGAATCGAATTCGGAAGGGGTTCCTTCTAGAATTTTTGAGAATCTTCTAGAAATTTTTGAGTTGTTTGTCCTACTTATTTCGGGCCAATCCCTCATTACCCTGCCGCCCCATTATGGGCCTGGCTTAACTTACGATGAGCATAGAAAATAGCTCATCACAAGGCTGAAAGAGTCAAAAATAAAAAATAAAAAGTTAATTTTCAGACAAATTGCTTATAAGCGATTCAATTACTTATTATCAACTCAAAAAATTTCAGATTATTCGTTCGTTATTTATGCTGAATCTCATTTGAACTTTCTCAGTGAGTATATCGGTTATGTCGACATTAAATGATATACATCCTGTTGTACGTTTGTTACATCCTGTAATATATATAATGTACGTAATGTACATTACGTTGTACATCCTCTAAATAACGCATTTTTTTTTTTTGGAAAACTTTTTAATGACATTTTCTTATCATTTTGGAGAGTGCCAGGTCCCATCAGCCCCCTCTGGGTATGCCACTGCTGTATATTATTGTGTGTAGTTGTCTGTAGTATATTATACTGTATAGGTAAATAAAAAAACACAACAAATACAAATTGAATAATTAATAATAGCATTTAAATTATAGGTTAGGATCGTACAAAATATCAATATAAAAGATGTAAATAATGATTGAATGTATTTGATACTCTAGACATTTGACACTTTTAATATTCAACAAGTTTTTATTGAAAGTAATTAACTGAATCTTCTACAAAAATAAAATTTTAATAAAATTAATACTAAATAGTTATTTTTTAAAACAATTGCTTACAATGTTATAATTTTTTTATTATTATTTCAGGTTATTATTAATTACTGAAACCAATTTAATAAATATGCAAGTTGTAAATAATATTACACAAATAATGAGAATATTTTGATTAATTTTTAAGATATTTATTAATGTTGTTATTTTAAAACATTTGAAAAAAACTAAAAAATAACTGTTTAATGTTTAAATTAAAATATTTTCTAAATAATAATCATCAATAGTGACTATTATTTTGTGAATTTAAATAATCTTTAATTTTTTTATATTTCTATAAAGTAATTTGATATATTAATTAATTATTGTTTTTCATACTCTGTCTGTAAAATAGATTTCTATTTACACTTGTTTGAACTCCAAATTCTATTAGTCGAGATTGTATTGGGGTTTTCTTTTCGTTAAGAAAATCAGCAATTGGTGTTCTTGCAGGATGTAAAACAAAATCTTCTAGAAATAAATTATAGGTAATTTAAATGATATTAATAACACATATATTTCAGCACATTTTACTTAATACTAACAAATAAATTTTGCTATTGCTATTTACAAAAATTTCATAAATATTGCATTGAACTATTTTTCTTCTGATAGTCTGTTTTTTACATAAATATTTCTAAAGGGTTGCCATGAAAAACAGAGCTGATTTTATCTTAAACAACAAAGTCTTATTCCAGACAAAATACAGGTGCTCTCTAACTAAAGTGAGGCAATACTCCATATTGCTAGAAAGCAGATATGGAGTATTGCCAGATGGGAACATAAGGAAAATGATGCCAGGTAGCAATACCACCACATTCTCCTCCTTCTTTCCCATATACATTAAATTATGTAATCCCCTAAATATAGAGATTTATGAAGCAATCTCGTAGGTCTAGACAAGGTTTTTAAGCCAGAGAACATTTAGAAACCACATAGTCCAGTTGAAAGCGGATAGAAGGTAAGTCAATGGTTACCAGAAACCACTAGAATAAGGAAGGGGATTTGAATCTGGTCACATAGTCTAGCCTCTTAAAAAAATTGTTCTGAGTTTCAATATACCTTATTATCTCTTGAAAGTGTGTTATAAATATAAAGTCATGAGTGTACAGGATCACAGTATCAGGAAACTAATAGCAGAAACAATGTTGAGCAGAAGGGATGACAAATTGGCAACATTCATCAAGAACTGACAATGATGTGGCTTGATCAAGTCATTTTTCTTTCTCTCTAGACTCTCCCCTTTCAAATTGGATTACTTCTGGTCTTTTGTACATCTAGCTTTACCTAGTATTGGTTGGCCTGTCAATACTTCCAAAAAGAAGGGTGTCATTGGATGGCATTGAGGAAGAATGGGTCATATTGTGTGTGCTTATGATGGAGAACTAAGAATCCATTCCCATCGTAAATGGACTTAATGGAATTTCATTGATAAAGTATTACCTGGGTTGATAGCTCCCCAAGTTTCATACTAGAGTATTAGTTTTGCCTAAAAGAAACAAAAAGTTTTTTTCCAATCCAGACCAGTGAAGCCAACTGACATATTCAAGAAGACTAGGTGTACCATGGAAAAAGTAAGAAAAACCTGAGTATATCCTTTTAGAAATAGAAACCCTTAAAGAAAAAGAAAAGAAAGTAGAAATACTGCAAATCATTCTTTCCTCAATTTATCTTCATTTTCTTAACATTTATATTAACCTGGCTATCTAACCTTTGTGCCCTAATAAATTTATATTTAGGTATAGACAATAGAAACACATTTACAATAGGTTTTCTTTTAAATTTTTTTCCACATGTTTCAAGTGTTTTCATTTTAGGTTTGGGTCGTGCTGTTTTATTTTTCATGTGTAAAGAAACAAAAGATAATTTTGTCCAAAAGGGTATTTTCTATGTTATTAGTGAGAGATACTGTTAATAAAAATCTAAAAAAATTTTTATCTTTCTTATTGAATTTTCAAATTTTTCTTGGCTTACAATGTGACACAGCACACAAATATGTAATTGCACAATGATTATTATTTAATTTAATTCATTATTAAAAAACTTAATACACACATATAATATAGTTACAAAATAACATATAAAATAAACTTGGTGTTTCAGAAATGTTTGGCCAAATTCCACAGGCTAATAGAGGAGAAAAATCTGAATAAAAGAAATCAAAGGTTTTTTTCTGACTTCAAGTTTAATTAGTTATTAAGTGTCAATGTGTAGTGATGTCATTTCTGTGCTAAGTCTAACTACATGTCAATATTTAAATTCATTTAATACAGGTATACCTCGACTTACATCGTTTTGAGTTACGTCGTTCCCGATTATACGTCGTTTGTCAAAAAAGTAGATGGAAAAATAAAAATCAAGTTTAAGTCATTTTATTCGACTCTACGTCTGTCCGCCACAAATATTGAAGTCGTAATATCACTAGAAAAATGTTTAAAGCACATAAAATCATATTAAAATATATACATTTACAAGTATGTACTGTATTTACAGTACATGCATTCGTAAATTTAGATTACTTTTTTCTGTACTATATTAAAAACTAAAATTTATTTGTTTGTAAGCTTNTCCTTTCTTCATTATTCGTCTCAATTTAGAGATTGAAAAACTTATTTTTTCTTTCAAATATAATATTTTCAGCCTAAAAATAACATATTTTCTTTATTAAAACTTAATATGTCATTTCAAAAATTGAATTTAACTTTGGTGTTCACGGACTTCAATCAATGTATCTTACGAAGCCAAAAAATATGCTTTGTTAATCATAATAAATTTGAAATTGTTTAGGGAAATTCCAGAATTAATATACAATGAATAATACAATTTACACTTGTTATGGGTACTAAATTGAATAATGGAACAATAATTTCATTTAAGGATAGTTACCGTATAACTCTGAACAAATGTAATCTTCGGCAAATTAATTTATCTATTAATAGCATGCTCATAATATTTAAAACCTCATATTCTAAGTTTTAATTAATAGGATGAATGATTTATTTTAATGTACTGGTGAAAAAATCTGAAAAATTATTTGTCGGAAGCTTGTTAAAACTTCAAACATGATGTTAATTCTTATTCATAAAAATATAACAATGTTAAATACATTGTCTTTTATTTCATTGGCGTTTTATATTTCGATATTAAACAGGATCCATTCATACTTTCTCTTATTACATCTCAACCATTCACTATTTTACTGAATATAAATAGCAACGAAGTCGTGTTTAGAATATACTGTATATCTTTAATTTACTAGATAATTTTGGGACTCAAATAAATCTAAAAGAAAAATTAAATCTTACAATCATTATCTCTAAATTTACCTTTTGCTATGTGTTATTCATTAATATCTTCTCCAATCAGTTTCCTATTTACCATTTACAATCAGTCAATTCATTATACCGACTATCTAGGAGCCATTTTAGACTAAAATAATAATAATAATTTTTAAACCGCACATAAATTAATAAAACGTTTATCTATATGCAAAAGAATCGTATGGAGCAGTAGCACATCCAGGATTTTGAGAATATGGTGCTGCTCAAGGCAGATTCAGGGAGTTCAAGGCGCATATTTCCTATCGTTTTTCGAAGTATGTTACTCAATTATCTTAAAATTACGTTAGTTACTTAATCTTACCTAAATGAAGTCATGCGATGTGTTAAGTTATTTATTTTTATTTTAAAATAACAAAGCTGATTGCTTTGGTATCAATAGGATGCTGCAGTATCATAAGCACCCCTGGATGCAGAGGCGGATTTAACGACGGGCGCGCCCTGGGCCCCGACTTCTAAAGGGGCCTGCAAAACCCAACCTTACACTTTTTTCTAATGACACAAAGTTTAGTTTCATATGTGCAATTTTAATTATGTATAAGTTTACAATCAGCGGAAAAATATGAATATAATATATAATATATTGTATTCAAATTTTATTGGAAATAAACATTAATAGTACATACAGTAATATTTTTTATCTATTTAAAAATATGATTAACATGTATTTTTATTTTCCCTGTTTCAATATTTTCTTCTGTGCCCGGAGCTTAACCAACCTTAATCCTTTCACTCTTATAGGATTGCTGCCTCTGTTCACCCCGTTGAAGATCATCTTTAATTAAAAGATTTTTTAAAAATTTGCAAAAGAATTTTACCTTTCTTTGTTTATTTTTACCTTTTTAGTTTTATTATTGTAATTTTTATTTTTTATTTATTGTTTTTTCGGGGATTATCTCCATTGTCTTGTGACATTGCCAATGTTATTTTGTAATAAAAAAAATAAAGAATTTCAAGCAGATATTACATCAAATTATAGGATATGATTTAACTGTCAAGAATTAACATAATTTAAAACTAAAAAATAGTTTAAATTATGATTTTTATTACACAATTTTGTTTCATAACGACCGGTAATTTTAGTTTTTCATCACACAAATTCTAGTTTCGAACATAATCGAATGTTTTATACACATATAATTTATTATTACGTATATATTTTCTATACAGTTTTTATTGAGACCTATATTTGATTTTCCATTTTGAACTTTTTAAACACAATTGTGAGTAATAAATAATAAATAAATGGTAGAAATTCGTAAAGCGTAAATTGAAGATTTATTTAACAAATAACAAGTTTTTATTTGTTTAATTTGTTGTATTAATAAATAGCTCCAATGAACAAAATGGTATATTGAGAATTCATTATTGTAGTTTTTCTAATATATAATAAAGATGAGATCTTTGTTTCTTGTTTTTATTGTGTCAGCATTCCTGAAGAAGAATGTGTAGATGATCTCAGGTTCATGTCTGATCTGTTGATCAGACATGAACCTGAGATCATCAGGCTTTCCACCTGGGTTTTCTTCATGTATCTAAAAACCTAAATAGGAGGCAGTTTTCCGATAGGAAGTCCTCCCGGAAGGCATCCTCCCTTGGTAGATCGCCCATGTATTGCTATCCCATCGATCCGATTCAATCTTTATTATTTTATTTTCTCCACCAGGTCAATTTACTATAATAAGTCTATTATATCTTTTTAATAACTAAAACTACTTTTGTTCACTTGCTGTAATCACAAGTTTTTTTTAACCAACAGTATGTCTCAAACAAAAATAAGCCGAATTAATCATGATATAGCCTTTATTAAATTAAAATACATTATAAAATGCTTGCCTTTATTGCAATAAAACAAAACTGAGACGACATAAATCTAATTCATTCTTGTTTTCCTGTTTTAACTTATCAAAGATAAGCTTATAAAATATCGTCCATGCATTGTATTTCCTTTTCGCATCAATTAACTGATTGATGGGAAAAGGCAATGCAAGACATGGGCGATCTGCCAAGGGGAATGCCATCCGGAGGACTTTCCAAGAGAAACTACGCGCTTATTTAGGTGTTGAACAGGAAAAGAAAATCCGAAAAACTCTACTTAGTCAGCCTAATGATGAGGAACGAACGGAATTTTTCAGGTTTTCTTCCAGCGTGTAACTCCTAAAAAGGAACCAGTTTTTCAATGTCGCTATCCACAGTTTTAACTATTTAACTTGTTTTTTTTTATCAAGTTATTAAATCTTGCAACCCAAATTTCATCCACTTCTAATTAAGATATAAGACTGAAACTTTAAGGGACGTACCGATGACAATGCATTTTATTGATGTTTTAGGAGGTGGCCCTACCCACACAATCCTCCCCACACCGAAATTCGATAAAAAAAATAATAACCAAAAATAAATTAAAAATTATTTTACTGACATTAACTTGATAAAAGAATGTTGCTTATTAAAATCATTCACGTGTACGTTTTCTAAGCGTATAAATAATTTTATAAGATTGAAAAACTTGATTAAAATAGGTCAAAATGAGTTTTCAGGTAAAAGAGACACGTGTTTATTTTCTATAATTTGTGACCTTATTATTAATGAAATAATTTTAAAACAAAACAAAACAAAAGGACAAATAGTTTTTAAATGTGGAAAATTAATTTATAAATATTTTAAGATTATTTCCCTAGTATTTTATTCATACGAATTATAAAATTTTACGTAATTTAAATATCAGTAATAATTTTATTAATTTTATAAATGTTTATGAACTATTTAACAAAGTAATCATTATTTTGTAGTTTAATAATGTCAGAAAATCAAAATATGATTCTATAATTCATATAATAAAATTTAATATATTTCATGCTGCCATCTGGTGGAAAACTTTTTCATAATTAAAAACTATAAATATTAAAAAATTATAAAAATAACAATAAAATACAGAATTTCGCCATATAATTAATTACATTTATATATATATCTTCTGTAAAATATTAGAATTGATTTAAATTTCAAAAATAGATATTGTGCAGTATTAATTACAATATGAATAAAGAAACTACAGTATTTAATTTTTTTTTCATTTATCGTAAATATAAATTAAAAAATAAATTAAATTTTATTAATTATAATATTTAAAAACAAATCAGTATTGAAAGAAAATGTGTTGAAAAGTTTTACATAAAATTTAAAAACAAAAAACAAATTTCAAAAGTAGAGCATTTTTTATAAGAAAAGTTTTTATTGGTCGAGTAGGGATTGATATTATTGGTCGATTCTATATTTTGTTGAGATTTTCTAGCAAATAAACAATAGCAACGTTGTTATACGAATGATGTAACGATTGATTTTATTAGCGGATTTCTCTTTATTAGCCAATCACGGGCGTTTTCTCTTCGCGACACGAAATCTATCTTTCAGCCATCTTGTCGTTTGTGCTTCGTTTTTCTTCGTCTTATTGCGGCGTTTTGCCGCTTTTGTACAGACTTAATTCGTAACAGAAACAGGTAATGATGATAAATAAAGTAATATTAAACTTTACTGATAAATTATGACTGTTTTAAATGATAAAAACTTCAGTTTTCAATGGAGGAAAATCCCCTGAAAATTCATCTTTATCATATATTTTAGTGAGATAAATGAATTAAAAGATAGCTTGTTTAATTATTAATACAGTTGTTAATGATTTTCAGATTGAATTCAACAATGTTTTTGGTAGATTGGTTCACAAGTGTTCTTAGTCTTTTTGGTGAGTATTTCTTCCATTGATACATTTAAATATCCAAAATATACAATTAACTATTGTTGAATTTCAAGTATACTTAATGTCATGCTACTAACACAAATCATAAAATATATTTCTTTCTCACTACATACGTCTGTGGTTCTCGACCTTTCTGAGGCTGCGGGATGCCGTTCGTATACCTTTTATTACACGGAGCATTGGCATTGATATTGGGGCCGTGTTATGCTATGATACAGAGAGGCGGCGGTGGCATCGTAAGGGGGCGGCATTTCAAAGACTTGCATCGAACTGAGAAAATCTACCGCATGGCCCGATCAATTATATTCAAAACTTGATAAGCAATTCCATGTTTACTATTCTAGGGGAAACAATGAAGCACTGAACTAATAAAATTTAGTGTATTGAATAAAATAGAAATGTGGAATTGTCTATGAGTATGGTAATTTGTTGTAGTATATCAGAATAAATTGCAATAAAAGTTTTTTTTTTTTTTTATTGTGGAACGCCGGTTAAGAACTATTGACGTACGTAGTCAGAAGCGAATTAAGTATATTTTGTTTTTTTGGATAGAAAGAAAAACGGTTTTTTTTTTACATTCAAAAGTTATGTACTTATAGGTGTGATAAACTATAAATTTAAATGATTTT
>NW_019388726.1:0-6957 GCF_000671375.1 Centruroides sculpturatus
GTAGATGTACTATTTGTTAAACTGTTTGTCTGTTTGTTAAATAACTTTCACGTGTACACAAATACGTCTATTCATCGAATATCTGGACAACGGTCCAGATATTCGATGGGTATGAGAAGCAAAGGAACTAATTCAAAAATAATCTAATAATAAATTATAAATACAATAATATGCTTTAATGTCTTAGATTCTGCAATATTATAATAGAATTTATTTTTGTTTTATTGGGCTGCAACATGCGATCTGTGTGTTACATTATTTACGAGACAGCATAGACGAGTTTGAATAATGACGAAACGAAATAATTAAATTTCGCACAAATCAAATATATATATATATATATATATAGATAATTAAGATTATTTTGTTTCAAAATCATTTAAAAATATATTTCCGTTTATAAAGTCAGAATAGCTATTTTTTAAGAAATCAAAAATACTATAAAATATTTAATATTACTCGCTAATATGCAAATTAGTCTTCCATTTGAGGTTTGTGTTGATGGGATATTTTTTGTTTTTTTGTCGAACGGATTACTCATTCAATACTTGAAATTTGTTCGTATTCTATAGGAATGTGATTATATTATACTCTTAAAGTTTTCGTCGAAAAGAAAAGTATTAAAATGAAATTTTGTTTAGTATGAAAAAATTCAGAATGGAGGTGTTAACAAACGAAGAATATTAAGAAAACATTAAATTAGCATATTGCTGAATTCGTGTAAAGATGATCATTTCAAATGGAAAAGTTTCATGTGCTACTGAAAACTATTGGATAAAAAGTGGCCAGCCTATTAAACCAGTAATGTAAGTTGAATTTATTATATTTTAATATCATACAAGTATTAATTAAAAAATAATATATGTATGTTAGAGGCTGTTCGAGTGTTACATCAGCAAAAATTTCTGTTTTTTGATCCCCCATCATCACCAGTCATTAGGAATCAAGATACCTTCCCTAATTATGTCATCAGTCAGAAGATTAAATCATTTTCAAATATATAGGAATTATCTTTAATTTTGTGATGACTGGAGAGAAAAATAAATGGTGGGTGCAATCCTAAATCATCAAAAATTCACTCTCCCTTCTCCTATCGTCAGATACAAATAAATCTTCTCTACCCATGAGTTACTGATATAATACTTTGAATGGTTCTTTACAGTAACAAGTTAATGAATATAAATATACATCTTAATTTTAATATTTTAGTAAATGATATATTTGAATACTTTTTTGATTAATAAAAAATGTAATTCGTGAAATCGATAAATAAATTTCTATTTTGGGATTTAGATCATCATTACCTGTACAATTTTTGAGCACTTTTTACACTGTAATGTACTATACTGTACTGTACAATGATGTACTTTGGCAAACCTCATCCCCTTTAATTATATTAACAAAAGTTCGTGTAACCTCTGACATTGAAGAAATGACAAGTGACACCCATCTATCTTCCCATCCCTCGACCTGTAACCACCAAAATTATATAGCACCAATCTCCTAACATGCAAACCTTGCAAATTTTAAGTTTTTGCCGGAAAAGTTAAGCAATTCGTTGCTAGATTTTATATACAGTATAGCGATATACTGTAATAAGCTATTTTTGCTATAGATTAAGCAGCTTTTGCATTTATTCAAGTAGAATATTATAATGGTAAATAACACTAAACTTTTTATTCCATAAGTATTCTATGCTGAAATGTGGGTACGTCTACTATGCCATAAAATACGGTACTTTTCGCGACCCCCTTTTTAAATTAATCTGTAAACATATTTAATACATACTCCTTGCGCATTATTTCCCTTGCGATGTGACACGACATGCAGACTAAAGAATAAAAAATAGTATATAAATACTTAAAAAATATTCGTAAAAATATTTTTGAAATATGTAGAATTCATTGTAATACATTACTTATAACATAATACAGTATTCAACTTATATAGGCTATTGTTACTAAGCACTTGATCGCTGTTGGCAGTTCAGTCCTAATATTTCGTTTCGCTTTGCTTCGCCACGCGAAATTTTGGATTGAAAATCTGTATTGATATTTAATAATTTATGTAGTAATTCTTTATATAATCAATATTAGTTATATATATATAAGCTTATAGGTACTATCAGTTTTATGTGAATAATAGCTGTGGCTACTATTTCCTATAGCTTGCACTAGTTATTGATACTTTCTTCCTTTCTTCCTTTTTGTATTTTGTATTCTCCTCTTCTCTATTCAGCTCAAACTTTCTAAAGGCCTTTTTTTCTTTCTAATTGTCTCATGAATTTCTTCATTCCACCATTATGTTTCCTTATCCACTCTATTTCCTCCTATTTTTGTAATACCCTAGTTTTTGCATATTTCCTAACTTTTTGAAGCTACCATATTCCTCATAAAAACTCTGCATAACTAACTCTGCATAACCTCTGCTTTTCTAACAAAGTTCCAGTCTTTCTCTTCCGTCAGTTCATTCCTAAACACTTCACAGTTTTCTTTCAATCACCACACCAACTTGCATTCTCTCTTTTTGTGCCTTTTCCTCTTTTTATTGAAATGAACAGTTTTAAATCTAACAAGTAAGACAAAGAATCTATGCTTACCTGCAACTATCTCACTTGGAATAAGTTTACAGTTCCAAAATATGCCCAACTATTTTCTGCTTAACGAAAATAAATCTATCAATACTTTGCCTACAACACTTTTGTTATCAAATGTGTGCGTCTCTTTTTTTTGAAAATACATATTTTCAATTGCCAAGTTGTTTACTAAAGCTTAATTTAATGCCATTCCTTCCTCCTCATTCTTGTTGCCATAACTTGCTTCTCCATGAATGCTTTCATGTATTACTTTATCCTTAATTTTTACCAATGATAAAATTTTTAATTTTAAGCTTGTTTCTTTAAGCCTACACCCTCATTGCTAAGAATAGCTGAGCTCATTTCTCATACCAGTCGGATGTTTTTTATTGTGTATATAGACTATATGTCACGACTAAAGTCCATAAATCGTATAAAGCTAGAATAAACCGGCTAATGTTAACTTTATCTAATTCTTTTGGTTAAAGCAAGTAACAATATAGACTACAAATTTTGAGGTTTATCCGAGTCGGGAGCGGATAAAGCTTGACATTATCCAAAAACGTATTGATGAGGCTAAAACAAAACAAAGTTCGGGATTTATCCACCTCATTTTACATAAAGCGAGGAGAAAATTTAGGGCTTCATTTCAGCTTGAATAATTTGAAATCTTTTCAATGCAGGTTGGATGAATAAATTTTCAATGCAGGTTGGATGAAGGAATTGTCTTTTTTAGAATTTATTATTCCTCTATTGTGTAAAAAATGATATGAACGAAAATAAATGTGGCCGGTTTTTCACTAAAATATCTCTAATTTTAGCCGAAAAAAACCATAGCTTTATAACTAAAAATTGTGGTTTTGGCTTTAAAATAATAATACTGTAATAATAATAATAAATTCTACGCAGGCTGTAAAAATGTTTAGTAACCGATATGAGTCTAGTTAGTTTACAAGTCTACTTATGAAGGGAACGGGCAAGGAGTTGATCATAGTAATAAATTCAATTGAGAAAAGCTAAAAAGTTTCTAGTGTAAGAGAAAACTGCCTGTTTTTGATAGCCTATACAGATTTCTTGGAATTCTATATGCAGACAAATTCAATAAGCCATCAGAATTTTCTCTTATTTGCATACGTCCATTTCTCTCTTCTTAAAATCTATATAACTTCATCTTTCAGAATATCAATCATTTTTATTCACTCCCTTTTTTGGCCTATTTATCATCCTTTCAGTCACTTCTTTCAGTAAAGTCTCTTCTTATACCAAGTCCAGTCCAATATCGTTTTTTCTTTCATTGTTTTATGGATTTTTTTTCTCTCCTCTCAATTTCTAAGATTCGTTATTCTTGATTCTAACTTGTATATTTGTTTTATTTTTTAATAATAATTTAAGGTTTAAAATATAAGTTTAGAATAAAAAATAAATAGTATTTTATTAACGAGTAATAAGATAATATTGGCTACAACAATATGTCGTATAGTACCAGTCTCTATATAATTTTGTTAACAAAGGTTTAGTCTAATGATCTTTCCATTACAAATTATCACAGATATATATACTGATAGGGTAGTAATAATTTATTTTTTACAATTAACTGCTTTTATTGTATGTCATCTACTATATTGGTAACATTATTTTTATTTTCTAAATTTCGCATATTTTTCTGAGTAGATAATTCTTAGATTTAAAATGATTTTTCATAACATATCTATATTCTAAAATGTAATAGACTAACTTATATAGAAAAATACAATACAGTACAGTAGATCGAGAAACTGAACGGATAAAAAATAAATGTTAATGGAAATTATATAACATATTAGCAAGTTTTTTTTTCTTTTTTGAATTGCCAAATGGGAGTGGTTAAATACCCAAAACCCGAGTATGCATGGCTTTAATATCGGGCCTCGGCCGTCCCCATTGTGGGCCTGGCCGAAATCAAACGATAGGATGAAAAATAGGCCCTCTTGGTACCCATAGAGCGGAAAGAATCAAAAAAAAATCAATATCAAACAGGACTAGAAATTAAACTGTAATTTTCGATTTTCATGTTGACAAAAGTGACATTTGTTCATATGAAAATCGAAAATCGTAGAATTCTAACTACTGTATACTAGAGTTACCAAAATACGGACAGATTAGCATTAAAAGTACTTAACAGCGGGACAAAATACTGTAAAGGGAATTTATTCATATATTTCAATCTAATAAATATAGACATATAATATAAAGTTTCAATTTACACTTTCCTTTGGGGCACCGAATGCAATTTTAAATATAAGAAAACTATTTTACCATTTAGTCAAGTACAGTACTATCGAACTAAAAATGCCGTTATAATGAATGAGCTCGTGTTTTCTAAGCAACAGAGCCGATACATTTGCTTACATAATGTTACCACCTAGATAACAAATACAATAATAATCATCAAAAATTTACCACCTTTTATCAGATTTAAATCTGAGTGGTTGATTTAAGTATAAATTGCGCGATCAGTTGAAAGGTACGAACTGTCCGTACCTACTATATACAATTCAGTCAGCTTGTTTTGCCTATAATTAAAAAAAAGACGAAAAATACAGTGGGTGATCAGTTAAAGAAACAAATCGGATAACGAACACTTTTGCGAAAGATTTTTATGATCGGACAACGAACACATGATCGGACAACGAACACATGATCGGATAACGAACACTTCACCGAACAAACATAAAAAGAAGCGACGGAAATAGCAAATAGCGATTGATTTTCCTTTGTCTTCAGGTAACTTTTTGGAGCGCGTGAGACGTCAACGTTGACGCTCAATCCGATATATACTGATCAGATAGTATTCCTCGAACTTTGAAATACAGTACTCCCTTATAATTCCAGCCTTATATTTTTCTGACAAACAATTCTTTTATAGTATTCGCGAGACTGTCGGGCGGGCACTCATTAAGTTTTGCGTCGGTTTTTATTTTTAAAAGGTGAGAGTGTAATAGCAAAGATGGGCAGATAATGTCTGATGTTGCTGGGCAGTATGGCTTGAACAAATCTACAGTAGGCCGCATTTCAATCTTATCTAAGAAAGATACAGTATAATTAAGAAAACTCAAGCAGCTAAAAGAGTAACAAATATCACATCTGAGAAATAAAGAATATTGAAGAGCTCATTATGGAACCTGAACGGATCTGACGACAGAAGAACGCCAAGAACTCTTGAATGAAGAATACCAAGAAACTCGGCGAGATATGTTTTATTATGAAAAAGAAGATTAATGCCGATATCTTCCATTAATTAAAGATCTTTTGAAGAAGTGGGGGATGTCAGATCAACGATCTTACAATGACATACAAACCAGATTGAGGTTAATAGGCTTGGGAATCTCTACAATTACAATGTTATTAATTCTGAAAATCCTGAAGGAGAGAGAAAAGCAATCGACATTAGACAGGTTATTTAACCCCCACAAACAAAAAACCATGACTAATAAAAATGCAAGTCTGTGTATATATGTATTTTTATTATTACATATAAATAAACATAATAAGAAAGTATATATTTTTTAATTTTTGGGGTCTCCAGAACGAATTAATCAAATTCCCATACAAACCTATGGTAAATTGATAATCGGTTAACGAACAGTCTTGGAAGAGATTATGTTCGTTAACCGATCACCCACTGTACTTCATTTTCATTTTGCCTTTTTGTTACAAACNGAAGAGAGAAAAGCAATCGACATTAGACAGGTTATTTAACCCCCACAAACAAAAAACCATGACTAATAAAAATGCAAGTCTGTGTATATATGTATTTTTATTATTACATATAAATAAACATAATAAGAAAGTATATATTTTTTAATTTTTGGGGTCTCCAGAACGAATTAATCAAATTCCCATACAAACCTATGGTAAATTGATAATCGGTTAACGAACAGTCTTGGAAGAGATTATGTTCGTTAACCGATCACCCACTGTACTTCATTTTCATTTTGCCTTTTTGTTACAAACTTGTAAATTATTTGCAAATTGATCGTTTCGTTACTAGTTTCTGTGGATTTTTTTAAAAAACTTCAAAGTTTTTTGACTTTTTTTCTTCCTAACTTATCACACAAGAAACTCCTATTGATATAGCCTTTATTAGTGGAAATGCATTTCAGGTCCTATTTAGTCCTTATTGTTTGTACAGATATTAGCTAATTATTAAATACAAATTGAAATTAAAAATTGGGCAATTGACTAAAACAAATTTTTGAATAAAACTAATAAATGGAAGTAAAAACTTTTATTCAAAAAAGGTTTAAAACAGGGGTGGCCAACCTTTTTAGCAGGCGGGCCAAACTTTAGAAATAATATTTCCTGCCGGGCCACTCACTCACCTAATATTTTTTTTGTTAATT
>NW_019388727.1:0-5918 GCF_000671375.1 Centruroides sculpturatus
AGTAGGCAATTATTTCCAAATGAATTTTTTGGATACTTTTACAGCATCTGAAAACTTCATTTGCAATTGATTATAAATAACTTCTATAAAGATCGTTAAAAAAATATAGAATGTACCTAAAAATATATAAATAAATGAAAAGATGGTGAAAAATTAGTAAAATAATTTATTTCAATATACTACATGAGCATAAAGGTTGGAATGTCACTGAAAAGTGTGTGGCATTCTGGTCGTTATGATCATGTAATTTTTCCTCTCGTATGAAAAGTAGAATATAATAGACTTAGCCTCATGATTATAATTTCTCCTTGTCATTTGTGTGATCATATACAGTATGTACTTGTATTATTTTTGTAAGTCACATTGTATATATTTGAAATCTAAGAACAGTTGGATTGTGTAATTTTTAATATTATTAGTTTTCTTTTGAGCTAGAGACCTTTTTACTTTAAAGACAAAAACACATCATGAATAGACAAATTTTATTTGTTTTATTTATATGGGAGATATTTTTTAGATGTAGAATACTTTAAGAAGTGTTTTCTGATTCCTTTTTCCCCTGGTTTTTGAATAAGCTTTTGAGAAAGGAGAAGAGTTACTTTTGAGATTATTTAAAATTACCTATCTATATTCATTATATAATTTTAAAAAATTTGAATGTATGTAAATATTCTTGTTTGTTCAATATGATTTAAATAACATAGTATAATTGGGTGAGAAATAATGGCAACACACATCGTATAAGAAAACCTTATATAAATCTTGATTTAAACAATGTTTGAATCAACATTCACTTAAGTTTATATTTATATTTCATCTGTATAGATACAAGTAAAATGAATAACTTTGTTTCAAATCTCTAGAATCTAGTGAATTTCATTATCAGATTAATTTTTGATAATATCAATGATGGCCCTTATTGCCTATAATATTATCTTCATATTGTATATCTATATCAATTCTATATTAATATATAAAATGAGAATGTTTGTTTGTTTGCTTGCTGGAGGTAATCTCACAATCTGTTGAACTGATTTTAAATTTTATTATTGGAAAGCTTATTCCTTCCAGATTAACATAGGTTATGTACTACTTTTATATTAAAAAAAGAAAATGCATGAGAAAGATGTTTTTACCATGGCATTTGTCTGCTCCATTTGAGGACAATTCCTTCACTATCTGATAGGTTTTTTTTAAACTTATTATCTTAACTATTTGGTTTTGAGTATTCTAAGGGAAGTATGGAACTATAAAACTTATATGGAATTTCATTTCTTCCCCTGATTTTAACTCCCTACAAATTGCCAAACTCTCTGACTGGTTTGGGCCAAATTTTGCATAGTTCCTCTCTGCCATCCTGTGGGAAATGTATGCTACTTTATGATGAAGACAACTCCACCTTCTCTCTGAGTTCCTGGCAATGCTGGGCATTCTTTGCTAGTGCAGTATAATTATTCTTTAAATTATCTTCAAATAAATTTGTTAGGCTTCAATTTGAAAAAATTGTACACCTATAATTCTCACTGTCATTTATCCATCTGTTTTTCCTTAATCTCAAGAATGGAATTAGAAAGATGAAATATGAAACCATATATGGAAACCTTAGGTCAGGAGACCTCAATTAACTATATACAAACTTCTAATGCAAACCAGAAGTCATGTTATTTCAATTTAAAACTTTTTCCCTGAAAGCAGTTAATTAATGATTGGCACGATTTTATTGTTAAGGGAAAAGTATGATGTACAGGGCAAAACACTACAGTACTAATTTGAGGTAGAGAGCATATATTTTAAATTAAATAAATTAAAAATTACAGCTTGGCATTGTGACAACATCACAATAAATAATTGCTCATTTACCTTTTGGAACAGAATTGCAGGAACTGAAATGAAATAATGATTTTTATCATAATTCAACAAAATTACTTCTCTTAAGCTTTGTTTTTATTTAAATTTTACATCATAATATAATTGACAATTATCAGACTATCTTTCTCTTAACCTCCTGTTCAAGTGCCAGGAAAGTTGAGCAAGTGTCTTTGCTAGCTGTTTTTAAATAATTTTCTCTTTAGATGTTCGAGTTGCTATTTATTAGTAAAAATAATTAATATGAAAATCAATTTCTATATTTAGAAATAATAATAACCAATTTCTTAACAGGAACTAAATGTTGGTGTTCAAAGAGCAAAAATAATCATTGGAGATACTGTAATATTTGATGGTGAATTTCAGCAGGGATGTGGGAATGAATCACATGATTATAGTCAGACTATATATTTAGATCCTTCAGTACAATATGCATCTCGATGTGGATTATTACAGAAATCAAAACATAAAGATAATACAAGGAATTCTGGANATTCTAACTTGTTGAAGGTTGTTTACCCACTCACTCACTTTGGCCCATGTGTGACCATTGTGTGCAGGCAATCACAGTCTTGTTATTTTCTAGCCACACCATTTATATACTTAATACAATTATAAGTAGATAACTGAAGAATGATATATATAATTAGTTTATTTAATCTAATTATTTGTTATGATTGTCATTGTTTCAAATTTAATACTATTACTTTTAAATGTATATGATTTTGAAAATCTCTGTTTTATAAATTTTAATTCAGATATTTGCATAAAAACAAATATATATGATTTAGTTTTTTTATTTTGAAAGAAATTAGATTGAATGTTATTTTTGTGTTATTTTTAACAAGTGAGAAATACACTTTCAGTATCTGTTTTATATTTATTAAATCAAATTGAAATTAATTAAAATGTTCACAAAAAGACATCCAAACACAGAGCACAATGCTTGACAAATGTTCTTATCCTGTATAAGTCCATTCAGAAAGTCACCTTACGATGAGATGGCACATTTAGGAAACACAACTTTCAATAACCTGACAAATTACTCGTTTTCCAGACAATGTCTTCAAAATCAGACGATAATTCCTTTTCCTCAACAAGCGAAACGACTTCTTCTTAGTGAGATAACAGCAAACTCAAACTTTCCTGCCTAAACTGATCTATATATGTGCTACAGCGGCCTGCAGTTGACCAATCAGCTTCCCCACTGTTTTATAGTTTTCTGCTGGGTCCACCGCTCATTCAAATCTAATGGATGAAGTAGGCAATTATTTCCAAATGAATTTTTTGGATACTTTTACAGCATCTGAAAACTTCATTTGCAATTGATTATAAATAACTTCTATAAAGATCGTTAAAAAAATATAGAATGTACCTAAAAATATATAAATAAATGAAAAGATGGTGAAAAATTAGTAANCTACAGCGGCCTGCAGTTGACCAATCAGCTTCCCCACTGTTTTATAGTTTTCTGCTGGGTCCACCGCTCATTCAAATCTAATGGTTCATGGAAAGTTGCCCATTAGTCCAGATTTTGACCAATCTTGATGAGCCATGATATATTATTTGACTTGACTTCTTAATTGTTTCCATTTTGTTATATTCCTTTACAGATTTCTGTAATATAGCAGACCCTCTAAACACTGTTGATAATTCTGTTTTATATGAATACCATGTTGTATGAGTCACTTAGATTTTACAAATACATGTGCTGGGCTGTGAACGGCTCACATATTTGTAAAATCTAAGTGACTCGTACAACATGGAATTCATATAACATGGAATTATCTACAGTGTTATAGGGGGGTCCATTGTATATATTATATATATTTTTTAAATGGCTGACGATTTACTCATTAAAATGTCTTAATTTTTCACCATGTCCAATCATTAGGAACAACGGTCTTCTATTGTACTCCCAGAAACTATGTAATTTTAACGGTTGGCTTGTCACCTGTAAACCTTTTCTAAACTGTTTTGCATAATTTTTCAGAGGCATAGCCTCTAATAAAGGGTCATCTCTGCAAATAGAAGGCTGTTGTTCCTGATGATTGTACAGGGCAAAAAATTAAGACATTTTAGTCTTTTTCTACATATTTTATAACATATAATATATTGTTGTTGTTCTAAAGTTATGGAATTGCAAATATTAATACTTAATAGAAGTAATTTATGACTGATATTTATATACTTTTTATAAACACTTATCCATGATTTTAATTGTAGTTAAAATTATGGATAAATAAATTAAAATTATAGTAAATAAATTATAATTAAATATAACATTTTTATAAATTATAAATTTTATTTTTAACTATGTATTAAATTTTAGATGAAACAAATTCTCTTGAATGGTTGAGCAGTTCACCATCTTTAGACATATCAAGAATGAATTCTCGATCTTCAAGGAGGCAAGTGCATTTTAGAATTTTAGTTAGTTTTATTTTAATTTTTTGTAAGTTATTTTTTAGAAATATACATTAAATTATGCATAAAAATTTTTATATTTTCATAATCTTTGTGAACATCCTACAGAACGTGAAGAACGATCCAGATTTTTTTCAATGTTGTAGTGTTAGAAAACGTGCTATTTCACCATCTTTAGATATATCATTACACTACAAGAAAGTCTAAAACTTCCAGAATGAAATATACTTTTATAAAACAATTATTTTAATTTTTTGTAAGAATACTAGCAGGTAAGGCTGGATTTGTTCGGGCAAAACATAAGTACAAACATTAAGATTATTAGAATTATATCGTACTTTTACCCTTCTATTATATGAAGGACGACGGGACCGTCAATAAAGTGTTATTTTAAAATTCAATCGTCTAACTTCGATCATTTTATCAAAAGTTAGGCTAAAAGCCATAAAAATTATTTCCCATGGATTTGGTTCTTTGTTGAGGATGATTCATCTAGTCATTAGTGTGTCACTTGGAACTTTCGATAAATTTCCAGTATTAATCGTCAGACCCTTAACAACAGACTCCTGACCTCATGGATAAAACTGAGAAGAAACCCAAATATCAAGAAAGAGCAATGACAAATCCAGTCAGTCGTCCTCCAAAGTTCGCCTCCTCAAAAGTTTATAAAGTGCAAAATACCGTGCATCTGTCGACCTTATCATAGGGATATCTTACACACCAAAGTGCCTCAACACAAGTCGGATACCTTTCTCCGAAGTTGCTCCTGTTACCTGAACACTCTCAACATCAAGAAAATTCCATCAAACACCCCACGAATTCTGACGGTGAATCATCCAGTCATCAATCCTCGACTTCTTTATAAGGTATTTATCCACACGCGAATATCCTGTAAACTCTGTCTCTCTCGCGACAGTTAGATTCGATAATTTAGGGATATATTATATATCAATCCAAGATGTCGACCATCGTATATCGTGTACTCCTGCTCGTTACAATAAATTTATTATTGTTTGTTAAACTGGAATCCAAGTGAATCACTTCCTCGTTTCTCTCTCCTCACCTCTTCTCCGAATCCAACCGTTCACCCGCTACCGCTTGCGTGACGTAAAGTCGCGATTTCCGAGTCCTGAGAGACTCGATGGTGTCACATCCTAACGAGGTGTTAAAGAGAGACTGACCCCATGGTCACAATACTGTAAGGTCTCGTTTTATGCGGTGGATACGTTCTATAGAAAAGCGCATAAAAAAAATTCGCATAAAAAAAGACTTTACTTGCCTTGAAAAAGTAGGGATACGTTCCGTAATTTTCTAAAATCGCATAAAACCAAAACAACGAGTTAAAATTAACTTAAACCCGCATGAAAAAAGTTTGCAGATATTAAAAGAAATAGGTTGCTTAATGAATTACTTCGAATGTCTGAAAGAAATTCATATAAAAGCTTAAAATAAACTTGTATTCAAACTTAATTCAGTTTATTTTATTGAAAAGTAATATAGTTTTACATTTTTTAATCATTATCGCTATCTGATAATGGTTTGCACCGTTTGCGAAGTGGTTCCAAATCACCTTCATCATCAGAAGAGACTGTCTCTGCAATAGATATTTGCGGTAAAGGCGATGG
>NW_019388727.1:7074-7752 GCF_000671375.1 Centruroides sculpturatus
GAGCAATGGCAATGTCGAATGGTGACACTCGGTAAGTAATCCTACAATTTTTTGTTTATAGCGTAGTTTATACGGATTATTCCCAAAAAATATATACGTATTTTGGAAATGTTGAGTCGGATTAGTCTAGAATCGATTAATTTTATGGAAGAAAATCTTTCAAACAGCTGTAGTCCGTAAACTTGACACGTGTCGGGTTGTGATTGGAAGGATTCGTAAGAAAGCGGATTCCTAGAGAATGGAACGTATCTCTATCTTATAGGGGGGTCGACTGTAATTTTTTTGAAATAAAATCAGTTTTAAATCATTAGGAATATTATAGTAATCTCATATCTTAGTTTTAATTTTTATATAATGGTACTGATGGTAAAAAAATTAATTATTTGAATTAAATTGTTTAGTGAGAAGACTATAGATAAACAATCTAGAGAAAGATCCGTATCATCAAGCTATCTTGAAGAAGGAAAAATTGCTGTACATAACATTAAAAGGTTTGTTTCCATAATTTTAATATAAAATGTAGTACTCAAAATTCTTACAAATAAACTAGTCAAATAGGTCATTATAAATTCCAAAGATATAAATTACAAGAATATTTATTTGTACACATTATATTTAAAAATCTGCAGTGAAATTTTGTTGCATGTATTTACAAAATAAAAATTAAATGAGTTGACT
>NW_019388728.1:0-6204 GCF_000671375.1 Centruroides sculpturatus
AGTCTAATAAAAAGAAATCTTTCAAAGCTTACATTACATGATTTTACATAAATATTTTATTGATTCATTTAGAAGATACAAGAAGATTTAATTATAAGTGTACACATAGTTGAATCATTATGTTTTATTCCTTCTTATTAACTTAAAAATGAAACAAGCCTTTCGCTAAAGATGTTAGGTCACAAATGAGAGCAGTTTTGAAATTTTCTCGGCTTAGAATCTTTCTCTTTTGAATTGAATACATTTGAAAGTAGAAAATTATCTAGATATTAATTGTTTTGATATTTAAATTTCTTTCACTCGAAAGGGATTTGAACTTGATGCATATCTCAAATGTTTACCTGTATTCTAATGTAGAATCTCTTTAATCAATAGATCATTATAATTATGATATTACAATTATTTCAAGTTTAAATGTATGAAAACTATAATTGATGGGATCTATTTATTGTAAATTCTCATTTCAAATTGTTTATTTTCTCAATTAGATTGAAAATTAATTTTAAAATATTAATTTTTAAATTTAACAGTTGTGTTCCTATCTGTACATTCATTAAATAATTAGAATTTATAAATAAATAAAAGTATTTAACTCAAATAACTTCGCAATCTTTCTTTTATTTATTAACCAGTAAAAGGTCTTGCTTGTTAATAATAATAATGTATTTAAAATTTAGAAATAATCATTATAATGTTATAATATATTATATAATAAAGGTAAAGAGATTTATAGATTTTTTAAAAAATTTATAAATCTCTTTACTTTTATAACTCACCTCCTCGACTCCACGGATATAAAAATTTATAAATCCATATCTGTGAAGTAGAGGTGGCTATTGAAGGCCCAAAGACTGTTAAAAATTTATAAACCTCTGCATTTTTCAAATTTATATATACTTTTATTTTTCAATTTTATTGCGTAAACTAATAAAAGGATTAAAAATATTTACTGTTACAAACATTTCTGTCTGTGTGACAATCATTAGAAATGAAAGAAAATGTTCGTACCAGTAAATGTTTCTAATCCTTTTACTGGTTTTGGGTGTATTTGTGTGTATTTTCATTCCCTACAACCAGTTTTCAAAGCAGTGAATGTATATATTAATATTATATTAACATTTTTACATCTAATTAAGTAAAAGAAAATTTGAATTAAAGACTGTATCATTAAGTAATTAAAATTTTAATATATTACAAATGTATTTTATATTAGATAATTAGATATGGTGATTTATAATATTTAACACTATCTTGTATATCATTATATTTTTATTATATATAATTATATATACGATATTGAAATGTATATAAAAATAATACTTTATTCATAGTTTCAAAACAAACAATTCAACAAGATCAGCTTAAAACAAGAAGAACATGGGAATTGTGGAGTGTTGAAGATAAAAATGCATTTTTTGAAGCTCTCTGTGAAGTAAGTTGTGTTATAATTTACATTATTATTGTTTAAGAATGTAATAGAAATTCTTTCGACTTTAAATTTATCAGTGTGTATAGTTATTGTTAATTTCAATTATGTAACTATCAGAAATCTGTTATGTAATGCAGGTGCATTTTCCTCGAATTGCTATGTCACTTTGATTTATAACTAAAACGATTTTTAAATTTTATATAAAAACCATTTAAATGGTTAGTTAAGAAGACAATACACATTTTAGAAATATTTTCAGTTATATCTGTATTATTTATTCTTTATACAGGATCTTCTAAAATGAATGCTATATCATTTTAAATTATTATTCTTCTCAGATAATAATTATGTTAATTATTATCTGAGAAGAATGCGATGTATACCAACTGATAAAGTAATCTGCATTCAAAAGTCTTGTCTACTATCTCTAGGAAGTGCAATAAATGAAAATGGTAATTTTGCAATGGGGAAGACATTTTGCGTTCTACGGTTCGTAAAGTTGGAATTGCTTGTCACTGTGCAGTGTGAGTAAACCGTAGGAGCTGTAGATTTGTGACTGCTTGGGGGAGTAATAACATATGCTGTAGTGAGTGTAGGAAAAATTTGATTGTCAGTCGGATGTGTGTGACATGAGATGCATTCATTGAAAAATTATAATAGGAAAATGTGAAACTTGGACAGTTTTTTGATTTTTCAATTAATGTACATTGCATTATTCTTGGACAATAATTAATATAATTAAAATATTTTAAAATGATAGAATTCTTTTTCAGAAGACTCGGTATAGTGATTTTTTTAATAAAAATTGTTCAATTGATATGTATTAAATCAATTGAATGTGTCTATTACAATATGAATTTTAAAGGTTTTATATTTACAAAGCATTGTTATATAAAAACTGTATAGAACTGAAAATGTTCTTATAATAAGTGTAAATAATTTTTATTACTATATTTTTAATTTTTACCCAGGCAGTCTGAGCATTTGTAATTATTTACATACCAAGATATTCTAAACTCACACAAAAGCTGGAACTGTTGATCAAAAGCAAAACACACCACTCTTACTCCAGCACAGAAATTTTAACATTGTTGTGTTTTTATATTAAAATTTGTGTTCTGGAATAAGTATGAGTGGTGTGTTTCGTTTTTACCCAAGATATTCAGGTTGAGTTTAAAATTTATTACTAGTGAATAATAATTTTTACATTAGTTTAAAAAATTTATTCTTTTTAAATCTTAAATATATAATAATATCTGAATATGAAACTTTGATAAAACATAACATATTTTTATATTTATTTACAGTATGGGAAAGATTTTGAAAGTATTCAGTCATATATTGCACAGAGAAGTAGGAAAAAAGGAGTTTCACCCAATATGATTAAGAATAAAGATCAAGTGCGCCATTTTTATTACAGAACATGGCATAAAATATCTAAATATTTGGATATAGGCGATGGTAAATATTAAATTACTATATTAATTATGTAGTTATAAATAATAATTTCAATTATGCATAATTACATTTGGAATAGAAAATAATTTGATTTATTCTNACCCTTTAAAATGTATGTACAGTACATAAAACGTGGAGTATTCACCAACACATTTTAAAATCAGGAATGTTTGAGGGAAACATCCTATATTTTAATCTAATCAATTGAATGTGTCTATTACAATATGAATTTTAAAGGTTTTATATTTACAAAGCATTGTTATATAAAAACTGTATAGAACTGAAAATGTTCTTATAATAAGTGTAAATAATTTTTATTACTATATTTTTAATTTTTACCCAGGCAGTCTGAGCATTTGTAATTATTTACATACCAAGATATTCTAAACTCACACAAAAGCTGGAACTGTTGATCAAAAGCAAAACACACCACTCTTACTCCAGCACAGAAATTTTAACATTGTTGTGTTTTTATATTAAAATTTGTGTTCTGGAATAAGTATGAGTGGTGTGTTTCGTTTTTACCCAAGATATTCAGGTTGAGTTTAAAATTTATTACTAGTGAATAATAATTTTTACATTAGTTTAAAAAATTTATTCTTTTTAAATCTTAAATATATAATAATATCTGAATATGAAACTTTGATAAAACATAACATATTTTTATATTTATTTACAGTATGGGAAAGATTTTGAAAGTATTCAGTCATATATTGCACAGAGAAGTAGGAAAAAAGGAGTTTCACCCAATATGATTAAGAATAAAGATCAAGTGCGCCATTTTTATTACAGAACATGGCATAAAATATCTAAATATTTGGATATAGGCGATGGTAAATATTAAATTACTATATTAATTATGTAGTTATAAATAATAATTTCAATTATGCATAATTACATTTGGAATAGAAAATAATTTGATTTATTCTTTTATTATGGATGTCATATTTTTAAAGGGTTAAATAAATTTAATATAAAATATTTAGAATTTTCTTAAAAGAATAAAATACGTTTTAATAGATGAAACTATGTTATTTTCAGAGCTAAAGTTTTCAGTTATTACATTCTATTAATTTAGTCAATGCAGTGAATAAAATAGCAATTTTTTTTATATTGTAGATGTAAAAAAACAAACTCAAGAATTATATGGTCTTATTAATTACGCTGAGTTAAGGAAAAAAATTGGTGGTTGTAAGTATTAATTTTTTAATTTTTCTTAAAATTTTTAAACTGAACACACATTAATTATCTATTTTTATTTTAATTGTATATTCTTTATCTTTCAAAATTGATCATTAATCTGAAGACAAATTTTAAAATACATTGAAAACGTGCTATAAGTTTATTTATATTAGCATAATATAGTATATATTACAATAGTTAATATATTTATTATATAAAATGTAATGTATATAATAAATATGTAATGTGTGGAGATAATGTGAAAGCAGTGTCATAATAAAGGTAGTTTACCAAAATTACATTTGTTATGTTTACCAGAATTTGAACTTCTTACAAAAGAAGTTCAAATTCTGCCATAACTGCAATGTGAAGCAGGATTTTCATTTAATAGGTTTGTCACCTGGCAAAAGTGAAAATGGCACTGTCCTTTGAATTGACTCTGTTACACACAACATGTCAATGCATGTTTGACATTACTGAAAAAAATGTACTTGTATTGCTTACAGCTTGTACAAGCACTACAGATACATTTTCAGATAATGTTGCATACCGTATTGACATGTATATGGCAGAGTTAACTCCAAAAACAACCTTCATAGATTTTTCCTTGGGATAAGTAAGCACCAATGCAGTGGAAATGTAGGCTTTTTTCTCTGGACTGTGTTTATAACCACTGGAATATGGCTTCATGATAGACAACATTTCTTCAAATGTGCAATACCAATGCATTGCAATTGTACTTAGGTATCTTTTTGTAACTGTAAACACAAAATTTGTACAGCCATCATATTCAAACTCTGCATACCAAGGACATACTTAATGTGTTGCTCTATGGTCATTACTATTTTCATTTTGTTGCATGACAAAACTATACAATGAAATATCTATCTTACTTTGCCATGTTAGCAAAATTTGAACTACAAACAAGTAATTTGTATACTATGGTACAGCTTTTAAATTATTTTCATTTAAATTCAGTACCCAATATTATTATATAAAACAATTCTTAGACTTTCTTTCATAGTAAAGTAAAGCTATTGCATTAAATTGATAATATATCTTTTTGAAATTTAGGTCTGAGTGAAAAAAATAGACAGCAATTAAATGAGCTTGTTTTTAATGGGTAAGTTATATTTTTTCCAATTTGATTTTTAAGAATAATTCATTTCAAATATATATGCATTATTAGTAAAACAAAATTTATTAATTGGTTTATTAAATTTTAATATTAAAATGATAATGAATATAAAAGCCACTTAATCCGACTCAGCCTCTTATGCAAAATATTAGATACATCCAACACACCTTATTGCTGAGAAACATATATTTATTACATAAAACTAACGTTTTCGGCTCAATTTATGGGCCATCTTCAGGTTTACTGTTGTTCGATTCTAATACACAACCGAACACGTTCAAAATTAAACCAAATTAGAACATGCGTTTAAATTTAACCAATAGAATAAGCATAACCAAACTAAAACAATAAATAAAATACCAAACTAACAGAAAAATGAAAAATGAAAAATAANGAGTAATAATGCGTCTACAGTGACTCAATAGATATCTGGGTTAATGTATTAGGAATTGTTCCTTATTGTTTGCGGCTTAACACCGTATTTTATTTTTTATTTTTCATTTTTCATTTTTCTGTTAGTTTGGTATTTTATTTATTGTTTTAGTTTGGTTATGCTTATTCTATTGGTTAAATTTAAACGCATGTTCTGATTTGGTTTAATTTTGAACGTGTTCGGTTGTGTATTAGAATCGAACAACAGTAAACCTGAAGATGGCCCATAAATTGAGCCAAAAACGTTAGTTTTATGTAATAAATATATGTTTCTCAGCAATAAGGTGTGTTGGATGTATCGAATATAAAAGCCCTACTTCAAAAGCATACATCTTAGTTTATGTAATACTTTTTTTTTTTATGAAGTTTTTTTAATGTAAAAATGACTAAATATATGTTTTTGATTAAATATTTTTTGTTTAATTAAATTTTGGTTAAACAAAAAGTATATGTTTATTGTTTAGCTTTATTATGTGCTGAGATTTATTTTATTGGTTTTGTTTTGGTTAATGGTGCCAAGTTTTGTAAACTTTCATTACAAAATTTTAATAGAAAAATAAGTTTT
>NW_019388729.1:0-6165 GCF_000671375.1 Centruroides sculpturatus
TTATTTTAATAGTTTATTTTTGCATTTACTATCCACTTTTTGAATGTAACACATTTTTATAGCTATGCAAGAAGAAGTATTAAAACTTGTACTTCTTGCTCTTGAAGATGGTTCAGCTCTATCAAGAAAAGTTTTGGTTATGTTTGTTGTTCAACGGTTAGCGCCACATTTTCCACAAGCATCCAAGACTAGTATTGGACATGTTGTTCAATTATTATATAGAGCATCCTGTTTTAAGGTAATTTTAAAATTATAATTAAAGGAAATAAAAATACAAATAATTAAGTAAAGAATACTATATTTTATATCAGCTGCAAGTTGGCAGAGTAATGAGCAGAGAAATATATAACATCTTAATTTGTTTAGTAGAAACTTTATAAGTTATGTATGGTATATAATGAATAAAGAACATAAAAAAATAATAAACAACGCTTTTTGCCCACAACTATAAATTAGACAGACTTAAATAACTTAATAAGTAGGGTATAACAATTTGATAAGACCTGCAAATTGTTATACCCTATTTATTAGGTTATTTAAGTCTGTCTAACATAAAATAAACTTAACTTTGAGAACTTCAGATTTTAATTGATAAGGTTTAATAGTTTTTAGAAAGTTTAGTAGATCAGTTTTCAAAAATAAGTAAATATTTAAAACAAATTTTTCTTGTTTACATTTGTTTCAACCAGAATTGAAGAACTTATTTCCAAAGTGAGGTATCTCCAGGAAATACAAATTTTAAATAATTGCTTTAAATGTTAAGATAAAAAATTATTGGTACAGAGCTTTATTTTTATATTCTGAATATAGGTTTAACAGTGAAAAAAATCCTAAGGCAAAGGAAATTGTAGTTTTGGTACTTCAAATCATGGACTTACACCACTTTGGAACAAAATTGCAGCATTTAAATGGATAATGGATAATAAAAACAACAAATAGATGGTCAAAAACTTTCAATATATAAAAACAAAAGAGAATATACAAACTACGATACAAAACAAAAATGAAAATCACACGAACCTTGTTCATATGACTAAAGATAATAAAAAGAAAATGGTGTTTAAAAAACTATAATAGTTCCAAAAGAAAGAAAAAAACTTAATGCATGCATAAAGTTAATAAAAATCATTGTAATTGTTCTGTCACAGTACCTATTTAGAATCAGTCACTTTCTAAACAACAAAACACTTTTTGTAAAATGTCATTGCAGTATGGCCATCACTTATTCCCAGTTTATTTAAAAGTTTCTTCACATCATCTATTTTTTCCAGCTTAAGTTTATTTTCCAATAGTAACAAATCAACTAATAGATATGACCATTTTTTACCTCTTCTTAACATCATATGTTTGCACATCCCTGATCTATCATAATAGTGCTGTTTGCAACAAACATATTTAGAATTTATTCTAATTACTTTTATTTCAGATTTTAAAATCCATTTTTGACTTAATGTGTGAATGAATTGAAAGTTTCCAATTACCAAGTTGCCAGTCTTTACCAAGAACATGTATATGTCCTATATGCTCAAAAATTTTATTGTAGTCATCTGGTAAAAGAAGCAGTTCAGTTTTTATTAAAATTTTTTCCACTCTTCCGAAGGCCCTATATATAGTTAGATATCCAGTGACCCTGCACCGGATCTCTAATCTAAAAAATTACACTATATATATCTGAAAGTTTACTTAGCATTACTAATAATGTGTAATTTTTGTTTGTGCACTGCATCCATCACAAAACAAATTAATTTTCTTAATTTTTGGATTTTTCTTATGAAAATTTCTATAAAATAAGGACATGACCTCTTTCTAGCATAACAACTAAATACTTTTTGAACTTCTTTAGAAAATGTGGCCATTATTAAAGAAAAATTAAGAAAACAATCAAACACAATAGCACTTGCGCATCAGAAAGCAGTCATTACTGTGAAATAGTCATGTGACCAATATACACTTTGTAATTTGGCTGTTATGGAAATGTGACAGTTTGGAAATAAATATAAAATGAAAAATGTCACATTTGGAAAGAAAATCAATTTTTTGATACATTTTTCAACAGAAGAAACACCCATTTTGGAAAAAACAATATTGTAGCACTATAGAGAAGCATATTATCAATGTGTTGGTGCCAAGAACTAAAACAAAAATAAAAAATGGAGATACATCACTTTGAAAATAAACTCTTAAATTATATATTATGATGGTTTTGAGTATAAATGATATCATCAACTCACTTATATTTAATTATTAAAAGTTTGTGATCCTCTTTTAATGTGTAAATTCAATGTAAAAATTATAAAGTTCACCCTAATTTCAGCACTGGAGTAAAATCCTGACTTCCCTAAACCTGTTACCAACCCACAACGCGTGTAAGATATATACAGCAGGTGACAAACATTTTTGAACTATCTTGCAGTTCTTCCTCAGGTCAACTAGCTTAGGAATGCTCAGGAATGCTTCCGAACAGAGCGTATGGAATTCGACGTGATTGAATGTCATTTCAACGAAGTCAGTTTAGCTTGACATGCATAGTCATGAGCTGGTGGAGGTAGCCATGGGTCGGCATTTAATAGGGACTGCCAGGCCAGCAACAGCCCTCCTTTTGGTTGACACATGTGGCTACTTGGCTGGCTTTATAAGTGGCTATGTATTCTAGCCATTTAAGGTGGTCCTGGTGGCCACATGTGCCAGCCGGAAGGAGGAGCTAAATCTGTCGCTGGCCTGGCATTCCCTATTAGATGCTGACCCATGGCTACCTCCACCAGCTCATGACTGCACATGTCAAGCAAGACTGACTTCGTTGAAATGACATTCAATCCCGTTGAATTCCACATGCTTCGTTCAGAAACATTCCTAAGCTAGTTTAGTTGACCTGAGGAAGAACTGTGAGATAGTTTGAAAACGTTTGTCACCCGCTGTTTATATATTATATGCGTTGTGCGTTGGTAACAGGTTTAGGGAAGTCAGGGTAAAAATTATAATTCTAAAATTACAAAAAAGAAAAATTTATTAATTTTTGAAATATTTCCTTACATTTTGTTGAAATATTTTAATTATTATAGCTATGATTTTTATTTATTTAACTAGTTGATTAAAAAAACAAAAGTGAAAGTATTATTTTGAAAATTTTTCATAAATTTATATTAATTATAAAAAATTTGTGTACCTTTAAACTACAAAACAGTTTTTTTATTCATTTATTTAAATATTAATGTTTTTACATTCCATATTAAAAAAATTAACTAATTTTAGTCATATACTGCTTTAGAAAAACTATTTGATCTTCATTTGAAGACAACATAATTTTTTGTTTTTTTTTTCAAATTATTCATGCTTATTGTCCTTCAATTATGTAGATTAACTAGTGAATTTCTAAAGCCATGATTTCATATTTAACAGCTATATTTTTATTACTGTATTATTGTCACTGTTAGAAAGAGACACTTGAAATAATTAAAGGAGTCAGGACATTTATTTGGATTAAACGCTTCTTAGGATTTTCAATTTCATCTTCAAATCAAAATTCAATGTCCTGACAATTTGAGTGAAACAACTGTTTATAGATAACTTTTTGAATCTAATCAACCATCATTACAAATATGAACAAACATTTCTTTAACAAATTAATAGATATTTTAAAATTAACAGCACTTGAAGTAAATACAAAACTTATAATAAACATGAAATAATAATGTCCATTCATTAACTAAGAAACAAAAATAAAAAACAAAATACAAATTAAACTAAAATAAAAGACAGGTAACATAACTGAAAATGGCAAAAAAAACATAAAATAAGAATAAAAAAAGCAGTAAAAGAAAATGTTATTCAGTAGTATGCACAGACATTAAGATTGTTAAAATACATTTGTCAGTGAGGCCTACTACAGAAGTTTGTACTCTATAATCAATAGGATGACTCTCATGCCAAAATATTGTATAATAAAATAAAGACACTGAGTTCAGCGTTACATGCATATGTTTTTTATTGCAAGCACTTTCGACGAACTTATAGTCGTCGTCCTGAGGCGAATACAGAGGTTTACCGAAAAATTAAATGGAAATAATCCGATGTAGAATATTACGTATAAAATATAAATTGAAACTTTGTCAAAGCCATTAAGAACACGAAGCAAATATTCAAATATAATCTTCAAATATAATTCGAAAACCGAACAAGCTTTCCGTTTAATTTTTCGGTAAACCTCTGTATTCGCCTGAGGACGATGACTATAAGTTTGTTGAAAGTACTTGCAATAGAAAACATATGCATGTTACGCTGAACTCAGTGTCTTTATTTTATTATAGAAGTTTGTACAATATAAATAGCTGAAGACTTGGAGAGAAGCTTAATCTTGAGTTTTCAATGGCAGGTTTGTGATTGTAGGGAAGTCATACCCAAGGATCTAATTCATTTCCTTCTCTTCTTTAATTTATGATTGAAAGTTTGGCAGTAGTGATGGTCAACTCTTCAGCCATTCTAAGTGGCAAATATCTTGTATTTTTACTTTCCTGGCTATTATATATAACAGCTAGGAAAGTATGGTGATTGGTAAAAAAAAACCCTCAAAATTTTTACACTTTTGGGCTCAGGACACCTTGAAATGTTGAGAAATGCAAAAATTTTAGGGGCATTTACTGTATGTATGGATGTTTGTGTATTGGGAGCATGATTTTGTTCACCCTCTTCGAAGCTTAATATTATTATGCCTGTGCATTTCGTTGAAAATTTCTGAAATTTTGCAGGGAAGTTTGTTTATTAGGGGATTGATGCTATTAAATTTTGGTGGTTAAAGGTTGAGGGGTGGGGACATAATGAGGGTCATGTGTATCTCCAGTAGGGTCGGACTTAATGACAATTTTACTCATTATTAGTATTTACTATTTTCTTTATAAAACCCATGCCTACCATGAAAATTAAGCTTTTATAATAGTTAAAAATATAAAAAGTTTTTAATATAAAATATGATAACAGATGACATTACCAAATGTTGCCAGAAAAGTTAAGCTGCTCATTGCTGGATTTTTCATCAGAATCTTGGTAACCTTCCATTGAGGAGCAGTTTCTGTTTTGTGAAGATCTATTCTACTAGGACTGTAGATAATTTTCCATAAATTACTAATTTTAGTAATTTATGGAAAATTACTAAAATTTAAGTAGTTACATTACCTATCTGCCTTTAAGGTTAATTTGTATTTTGTTTTTTATTTTTGATTCTTAGTTTATGTATGGATAATATTATTTCATGTTTGTTATGATTTTTGTATTTATCTCAAGTATTGTTAATTTAAAAATATCTATCAGTTTTTTAAAGAAATGTTCATATTTGTAATGTTGGTTGGTTATGTTCAAAAATTTATGTAAGAACAGTTGTTCTATTTGAATTGTCAGAGCATTGAACATTGTTGATCTGAAGATGGGATTGAAGATCTCAAAGTGCTTAATCCAAATTAATATCATTACTCCTTTAACCCCTTTTGAGTTTTTTCTAATGTTTATACTTACAAAGTCATTTATTTCACATTTGATTATAGTTAATGTTAAATTAACATTGACAGTGACATAAGTAATAAAAATATGTATAAAATATGAACTCATGGTTTTAGAAATCTATTATGTAATATATACAAACTTCACCAAATAGACAACTGACAAGTCCATTATATTTAGTTAATCAAATTCAATACTAAAAATGTTATCTTAAGATTATAGTAACTAAACTTCTTTGTGAACAAGGTTTATATCTGTTATTGTTGAAACAACCATGAAATATATATAATTATTATTAATATAGTGATAGCAGTATTGCTTTTTCTTTATCTTGATGTTTTTTATAAGTAATTAATTTTACAAATTTTATAATAGTAAATACTAGAACTCTACAGCTTAGTTCAAGATAGTGTTTTAAGTTAAAAGTAATCTTAATTGTAAATAAATTTAAAATACAGTAGAACCCCTCTAATTCGTCACCATTGGGACTGGGGGTATGGTCGGAACGCAAGAAAGGTCGGATTATCAGAAAAAAGTAAAATAAACAATCTTCCCCTTTGTCCAGTCTTTGTAGCACTGCTAATTTTTCATTTAATGAAAGAGTAACATGGTTACGTTTCACTCCTGACATGTTGAAAACACACACAAAACTGTACATGTACACACAATGTAAAACAT
>NW_019388730.1:0-6131 GCF_000671375.1 Centruroides sculpturatus
TTTGATTAATTTAAAAATTTAACACGATACTCAAAGTAGTTTTTTTTTTTTTTTTTGAGTCGTGAGTCGGATTCATATGTGCAAAAACAGGAAAGAACACGTCTATTTATATTCTTAAAGCATAAATTAATTTCCATAAATTTTCTTGAAAATCATTTATAATCCAAACTAGATTTAAAATATGAAACTTTGGTTAAATTACGTCAAAAAATTTATCATGAAATGGTTTATGATGTATCAAAAATTAAAATATAAAGTTATCAAAAAATTAAAAAGGGGAGAAATGGCGTTTAGCAGTTATAAATTGGGCTTTTTCTTTTAAATTCATTTTACTGTTTAATAAATATAGAAAATCGATATTTATGATAACGTAAATCGGTTAGGATACTGTTAAACCGCAGAAATATCGGGTGGATTTTTAAAGAATAAAATAAAGTTAGTTATTTACATTGTGTATTTTCAGATTAATTTAAATAACGGAACAAAGAGTAGGAATAAGAACTGTATGTCATTTATATAAGATATTTTTAATATAGTCTACAGCATTTTTATATTGTGGAGTTATTGATAGATGCTTCGAGTTTTATTTTGTTGTTTTGCCTTTTAAATTAGTTATGATACATCCATATTAAATACTTTTCTCAAATACAGAATGTTAATAAACTAATCTATTAATTAGATTAGTTTATTTGTATATTAACATACATTTAATTGCAATCGGCGTAATTTTAAAATACCTTATATTTAAACATATTTATGTTAATGCGTTAATTTTGAATAGTTTGTTCTTTCTTTATTTCAATTTTGGTTAATTTTATTTATTTGCTTGACAGCATAACTCATTTTCATTGGAATTTCTAGATTTTATCTCGTTTATCAGTACATTTTAGTGTATGTTATTAGATCGAAATTGCAGTTTAATTTCGTTGACATTAAATTAAATAATTAGACATCATAAAATTTCAAAACAAGCCTGCATAAAGTAATCGCCGTTCATCGTTAGCATCGTTTTGAAATTCGCTAATTTGAGTACATTCTATAGTGGTTTTTTTTATTTTCTGTTTTTTGAGAGTATACTTCTACTCAGCCGTTCTAATTTGAAAGAGAGTAGCAATGAAAGCTTTCGAAGTCCGCCATTAAAATTCAAGCACGTCATCGCTACAAGCTCCCTTCTGACCCCTAGTGGGTGAAAGGTGAACAACTAATCGGATGTGGGGGACATTTGTCATCCTCTGCCCGCGTGTACTGCAACCTGAGCGCCAGATTTTCGACGACCTTTTGATCTCTCCTCTCTCTCCGAACCATTAAAAGGGGGAAAAAGTACTCGTTTGCCATTTTGGGATTAAGTGGATTGACTGTTCCAGCCGTCATATTAAAGATACCGGGTTTGGAACGAAGCACCGATGGAAATTGGTTAGTTCTAGTCGCTCTTGGCATATCCTCCTCCCGTTTCGATCCGAGTCGTCATAGCAACCAATCCGAGGCGTGGTCGCTGTTGCATGACGTGATTCACTGAGCCACGTTGGGTGGTGATGCCCGTCATCCATCGCGATTCCGCCTAACCGTGAAATAGGAACAGACCAGAGCGCATTTTGTTCGCTTCATTCGGTCTCTAGAGGGTTACTTTTGATGACTTTATACTTATTTTCCTACATCTAGTTACGTCCCCGCTAGTCAAGTGAATGAAATAGTAAAGAAATGTTTGTTATGCTGTTCTTCATTGTGCACAGATCTGGTTTGGGTAACGATGAGACAGGAAGTAGGCATTGAGTCTTAGTCGAAGATAAGAGGATGTTCTGTAGTATGTCAGCTTTACAGACACGTAACGAGCTCTCCCTGCGGCTGCGAGGATTATATTCAGTCACTGGCTCCACTAGGTCTAGTCAACCGTGAATTCCGATTCATTTCGATAGTTATATACACAAAACAATTAAGAAAAGCCGGATGATAAGTTCATCACTTGAATAAGATTTGAAATGAGATATAAAATTTCAATAATATTTTTTTTATATCTCGCACGAAAAAATCATTGATCAAACGATTTAACTGAAAAACACTACTTAAAAACATAATCTTCGTTTTTTTTTAATTAATGATCTATATAGTTTTCGAACTTTTTCATTCTTACCGTTAATCGTCATTTAAATCTTATTCATTTGATATCTATTTACTTAAAAAGGATGCTTAAAATTGAGTAGAAAATATTTATATTTATTCTAAACTTATATTGTAATTATAGAAATTGGTAATTTGAAATTATTATAATAAATTAAAACTTTATACAATAGGCCTAGAATTTTATTTTATAAATTCATTTACTCACATTATTATTCGACTATATATTTTAAAATCCCCAATCCAATGAATGCTAAATACATTTATAGGCCTATAAGATATATTTGTCGATACGCAATAAAAATAATCGGTTGTATAATCAGAATTTAATGATACTGAAAGTCATAATTTATGTCCTATCCGTGAATCCAATTATAATATATATATATATATTTTTTTTTTCTCGAAATATAGTGCAAGTAATGTCGACGGGACAAGGACCTCCCCAATAACAAACTCAACAGTAATAATAATACAATAAACGTAAACAAATATATTAATATACGGTTTAGATCTATATAACGGATAACCCGGTTAATATATATAACGAAATTCTATAGATCTTATTTATAGTTTTATTTAACCCAATCCATTATTTTACTTAGTTTACAGCTTAAGCGATTCGATTTTCCTTTTCAAAAATTACAAAAGGATTAAATAATGTTTGTGTCTTAGAAATGAATAAATTTTAAAATAGCGCAATTATTTATTATAAATATTTTCAAAATAAATAGGCCTGTATTTATAAACTAAATCTACAATAAATGTGATGTAAAGCCCATAAAAGTGATGTAGAATAAACTATTAAAAGTCTTAATATGTTTACATATAAAGTGAAATAACTTTTATTCAAACGTAATATATTTAGTTAATTGCTATTCATTTTGGCTGTTGTAGGATATGCTAGAATATTATTTAAAATTGATTTATTAAAGAAAACAGTCTTGAATAATTTTTAACGAATACGTAGGCCTATGCCTAGGGAATACTTGTTTACCTTTTAAGTTCATATCTACTAACTCTTTGACTTAAATAATTCATGAAATTTCTCATCTCTCGAAGTAAAACTTTAGTTCAGTTTAATATATTTTTTAATCCTTTCACATTTGGGCTTCTTTATCCGTTGGCTGCTTTTAATCTAAAACTTATTTAGTGTTTGCTTCGAAAAAACTATTCTGATTTCATACTCTACGTTAAATCTTTCAACACACAAATAACTGTTAATCTATATCATACAGAAATGCCTGTGTATATTATATTAGTTAAGCCCTGTAATAGAAAAACTGGTTTTTCATAGGCCTGTTGCTTACTTTATTGTGTTTAAGTAGACAAATGTATTATTAGATATTGAATTTAAATATCATTCCGGTCACTAACCAAGGTTTCAGTTTTCATTGAGAAAAACGTCAGCTGCGAGAAATCCGAGTTCGAATTCGATCCGGACTTTCCTGATTTTTCTTAGGATATTCGAGTCGAGGCGTTGTCTTTGTCCTTTCCCATGATTCCGGGTCAGATCCGCTCGTAATGCGCAAAATTAGAGCTAACCGTATTGCGTCATAGCGGCTCGTTGTGCGCTGATACCACGTGATACAAATCCAACCCATTCTATCCATTGAAGAAAAATCGTTATTAGAAATTTGGCAAGACACTGATATATAAACAAACCTAATAATCTGATAAAACAACCGACTGAATAATTGAAAAACAATTTAAATGCTGTGTAAGGCTCATTATATTAAAAATATGTCTACAATAATTTTTTGAGTACTTAAAAGGCATATTCGAAACATAATACAAAGATATAAGTTTATGAATATAAATAGTAAAAAAAATTTGTAAAATAATTATTAATAGTTATTTTTGTTAATTTTGTGTATAAATTTGTAATTAAACAGTAAAATTTCTTAACAAATGAAAATTATATATCTAGTAATAGCTTACAATAAGATACAGTCTGTAACAATACGCAATGATTACATATTATATGTATCAAATAGATTATTTTAATAATAAAGCAAATTTACTTTCATTTATTTAAGTATTAAATGTTTTCATTGAGAAAATATAAATTATTATTTTAAGATATAACTTTTCGTGTTGGCCTAATGAATAAATTTAAAATTCTTTGCTATATTCGCCCATTTATGATTTATTAATTAAATCAGTTCTGTTTTAATTATTATCCAAAATATATAACTTTAATCAGGAAAAATGTTTAAAATATAATGTGCTTATATAATATTTCCTATAAATAGCTTTAAAAAGAAAATGTAGAATTAGCTCTTACGTTGAATTAGTTATAAATTAACTAGAAAATTTGAAAGTGCGTGTTTAAATATAAATAGCCTTATTTTATTGGGGAAAATATTGCCACAAATCTGTTAAATGTTCTTTATAACGATCTTAATTTAGTTAATTCTTATTGATGGTATTTGGAAATTTTTAACTGTTAAAATAGCTTAATTTAAAACGCACTATTTGATTAATTTAAGGCAATCGAAAGTATTATTCACCAGAAACGTTTTCCACTTTCTTGAAGCCATCATCAGTCATTCATATAAGTTACATGTTCGAAAGGTATTCACGAATATGTAACTGTTATATATGTAGCCTATATGTATCGTAAACGTGTGTATTGATATACAGTATTATGATACCGAGTTTAATGGAGTTTGAAGATAGCTTCTAATTCGATTCTCTATTAATATTGTGTGCTTGAAAGTAACCTACAAAGAACCAATCGAGCACGAAATTAAATTAATACTTAAGTGCATCGTTTTTGTATTATGGACTTAATGAGCTTATAACTGTTGTTTTATGTGTAACGTATGACGTAAGTTTGATCAGTTTCTCTGAGTTTTTATTAACAAACCGATTGAATGGATTTTCTTTTTAGAATCAACGTCATAAATAGGCCTGTAAAAGCTAATAAGTTTATATGATTTGAAGAAAATGAAATGAAATTTTGAAGATTTTAAATTCTTAAAGAGTTTAAATAATATACCCTACGAATGTATTGTAGAGTTTAATGTTTAAAAGTCAGTTCAGTTTCTTATATGAATTTGGCTTTGTGCAGAAAATTTATTCGGGTATTTATAACTTTATAAATTTTACGAACCAAGAAATTAATTGTAAAATTTATCTGTCACGAAGGAAACTTATATGTAGAATGAATTTATATTTGCGCAAGTATGAGCAAAAGCATCCAGAAAAAGATCAACATTCACCCCATTTTGAGATACATGAAAAATTAAAACGAATATTAAAATTCGTGTCAAATCAGAAAATTTACACCGTTTAACGTTATCTTATAAAGTGTTGGTAGTGATCAGATTCATGTTAAGAAGTAAATGTTATAAATCGAAAAAGTATTGATAAGTAAGATAGCTTGGATCTGGACATAGAAATCAGTATTTCAATTTTTAAAATTGATAAATCCATTAATTTGCTCATGATACGTTAAAACAATATGAAACGCATTTTACTTGTGTAAGTTGAAATTGTGCATTTTACTTGTGTAAGTTGAAATACTGTAATATGAAACGCGTTTCATATCACAGTATTTCAACTTACACAATTTGATGTTTATCATCTTACTAAATTGAGTTCTATTAAATTAGCATGCAAATTACAGCTACATATTTAACCTGAACATTAACTAAAGAGCGTAAAATTATATATTCTATTTAATTAATATAGTAGGTTATCTGTTTTCAATTATTAGCCTATTTATTTTATTATAAATTTTTAAATTATGAAATTCTGAGACCATAGGCCTTTATCTTTATACTTAAGTTTATCTTTAAGTTTAATTTATCTTTATAATTTTGTAGGAGTAACAAACTAATGATATTTTATAAAGGATAACAAAATTTTTATAGAACATTTAAAGTTGTTTAGACTTCTAATTTAACATATTTTATGCGGAAAATGTTGAGTTTCCATTATAAAATCATAAGCTTTCAGTCTAAAATGATCATTTTCAAGAGAAATCTCTGATTTTAGTAATAATAATG
>NW_019388731.1:0-6191 GCF_000671375.1 Centruroides sculpturatus
TTGGTCACTGGTGGAGAACCTGGTCCGAGTGGAGAACTGCGGAGAATCGGCTGGGAATTCCTCTTCGGAGAGAAGCAGCTGAGACTCTCCCCGCTGTCCTTGAGATTCGGGGTTTTATAAGATTTTCCCCGAATCTCACCCTTTTGATTGGTCCCGTTCACCCTCTCCCTTATCTCGATTGGTCATTCCTTTGTTTCTAGGCGAAACTTGAGACAGATCCGGGTCGAGAAAAGGTCGGAGAGGTGATGACGGAGCTTTTAATGTTCGCGCTCGTCGACCCGACACTTGTTCGCGAGCATCTCAACAAAGCTCTTACTGTCGATATTTCCCCCTGTTGTTTATCATCGCGTCGCGTTTGTTTTACGATTCAAAAAAAGTTTTCGTCCCATCTGGGTTCTGTCATTAACACACCCTCTTGACCCGATTCCATCTTCGAAACTTTCTGACGTTAAAGTTTGTAATTAGTCGAAATTTTGACGCGCTTTTACGACCCTCACATTAACAAACCATTCCAACATTTCCAAACCTAACCAACATTTCTTGCAAAATGCATTTTATGAATTTTTCATACTTTTCGTGATCTATTTGTCTATGAAAATCGTTGAAATCTATGGAATTCTCATGTGGAGAGAGGGACACAAATGCATTCGTTTCTCATTTCAATTCCATCTTCATTTCTAAAATGAAGATTGTTTTTTCTCTTTTCCCCTCGACAGAAGATCTTCGAGAAGATTCAAAACTACGGAAATTGTAAGATAGATTGAAAAATACAAAACTATCTGCTTGTTTTGCTATCATTTTCCATTGTTATGTACCTTCTTGTTAGTCTTTCGTTTCTTCCGAAAACGTCGAGATGTCAGTCAAATGATAAAAGTCATTTTCGTTGATGATTTTGAATATTTCTTTTTCCTTATTCGTCTCAAGTCTTTCCTCGAGTGCCTGTCTCTTTCTCTTCATCTGTCGAATTCTTTTTTTGCACGTTACCCGTTTTGTGGTCTTCCTCCTCTTCGAAAACTACAGAGAAGTGTTTAATGATGTCAAATTGGATTTCCTTTTTTTTCCAATCAGGATTCACGTTTTCTCTGTCGTCGTCGTTCTTCGCATCTTTCTAACCGTCTTCCACTGAGTTAATAACAATTCCAACGTCATCTTCATTGTCAGAATCGGTCTGGTCCAATAGAATGTCGTCGCAGAACCAATTCATTCCCATATTCTTTAGCATTTCGTGTCAACAGTCACACTCTTTAAGAAGCTCGAAAATTTCTAACTGTTCGTGAAAATGCGAAGAGTTCTCACAATGTAGTTAGCTCTGTCTTTTACGTTCTTTTATACTTTCAATATGCAAATCTTGCAGTTTTTCGTCGTTTCTCTTTAGTTCTTCTGTTACGTCTATAGAAGCACACATAGGAACTGAGTGACTTCTGCAGTTGTCCGTCTCAGTGACGTAATCGTCTTCATCCGAACATCGGTAGTCTGTTCTACAACTGGAAAATTCTTCGGATCGTCGTTCTTCCGAATTTTCGGTTGTTTGCTCTTCGGAAATCTGCAATATAAATTGTAATGTAAGAAACAACTGGATAAAGATAATTTGAGAAATTGAATCTAATTTCTAATAAGAAACGTGATTACAAGTTTAATTAATCATAATTTATCATATTCTACAACATTTGCTAAAAAGAAAACTTTGAATGTTTGAACGTCACGTGTTCGTTCGATTTCGAGTGCGGAGTCGTTAAAAACTGTTTACACAACATTCAAAATTTAAAATTTAAAATAATTATTCAAAATAAAATTTTAAAAAAGTATCAAGAAAAGATTTAGTGATGTAATAGAGTCCACTTGTTGACATAAAAAATGTTGAGTCTATGTTTATANAAGGTGAAATTCCTAATCATATCACGCCTGAATGGAATTTAAAGTTGAGTGAACACATTCCACTTCTCGAGTTGGAAGAAATAAAATGGTAAAGAAACTGTTCACCAGAAAATTCTATCACCCGTTATGATGTACCTATTATTGAACTGCAATTTTATCAAATGTGATTTTTAGCTTTTATACCTTCTTTTCCAAATATTCTATTTTTACTTGCTTTTATTATAAAATATATCAAGAAAAAAAAAACAATGCAAGAGTGATGTAAACAAGTCAATAAATATTAAAATTAAATTGTTATAAGTAAATTTAACTTAGTTTAAATAATGTAAAATCTAAATATATAAAAAATGTATTCAGTATTTTTTTAAAATAAAATAAATCAATTTTTAAAGAGAAATAATGAAATATTGTATAAATACTGATAAAATATTCGAAAATATAATATTATTATACAAATAACATTAATTTTTATTATTATTAAATAATAATTAAAAAATATCCAACATCGAGTTGCATAACTTTCCCGGTAAAAACTTAAAATTGTGTGTGCCACCATCTGTTATACGATTTTATTTAAAATATTTTTTATATTATTAATTATTATAAAATAGCCAAAAGCTTAATTTTGAAGCTAGAGAAGAGTTTTATATATATAAAAAAAATTATAAATGCTAATAAAGTGTAAAATCTTCATCAAGTTCGACCTCACTCGAGATATGGCAAGTGACTCGCACCTGTATCTTCCTACTCCCTCGACCTTTAATCACCAAAATTTAATAGCATCAATGCTCCTAATACATAAACTTCCGTGCAAAATATCAGAAATTTTCGACAAAATGCACAGGAGTTATTAAGCTTTAAAGTGTCAATGTCTACTGAGTATGGTGAAAAATCTTGGGAGGATTTAAATTTTTTGATCCATCTCTCCATACTTTCCCTGTGTTATATATAACAGCCGTAATGATAAAAAAATAAATTATTCAAGTATTTTTTCCTTCCAAGAATTAAAAATATATTAAAGTAGAATTTATATTAAAATCAGATTTTCGGTATTAAAAATTTCGAAGATAAAGTTTACTTATTTAAAAAAAATTAATTTACTTCTTTGCATATTATTAAAAGAATGTTGTTCGTAGATAAGAATTTTTGATTGATCTTTAAATCAATAAATTAGAATTAAGTCAGCTGATCGAGCAAAGATGAAATCAGAAGATTATCTCAATATTTATGTATATATATTTTAAAATTATGATCATTTGACATTTAAAACTAATTATTAAGGTAAAAGTTTGTTGGAATAACGGCATTAGAATAAATAAAATGACCTTTATTAATAATAAAAATCACTTCATTAAGACCTACTGTCTTTCTATACGTTCTTTTGTTAATCTCGAGAACGAAGTGCTCGTTTTTATTATAAAAATAATAAAATAAATTTAAGAAATAATAGAAAAAGTTCTAACGTATATTATAGGATAGCCCAAAAATCAGTTAACATATAAATATAATTTTTTACAGATTATTTTACGAACGGTTATAGCGTGTTTGTAATAGCTTATTATACTCGTAATCCTGAAAAAAATACATCTCAGTTAACTGAATTTTGGGCCAGTTTGAGTGACAATACCGGGCAGCAATATTAAATCATATTTTTAATTTTTTTAAATTTAAAATATATGCTCTCCACCTCAAATTATGTGTAGGGGCAAGCCACTACTACGAGTAGTGGCATGCCCCTGTAAATCATACTTTTCCTATAACAGTAGAGTCGTGCTGGTCATTTATTAATTGTTTTCGTTATCTTTACAGTTGTTAACTGATTTTTGGGCCATCCTTTGTGTAATATTTTAATAACAATTTACTCGTTTCTCCACTTAACAAATAACTTATGGTCATTAAAATTCTTTATTGTAATTTAAGGAAAAAATAATAAAAAATTGTATATCTTTATCGTGAGAAATTTATAACTATTTTATCAAGAAAACTTTTCAATAATTATCAGGAAATTAAGTTTCCTTCTTCTTCATCTTTTCGCCATTTTAAAGTGAAATATGTCTCGAATATATTTAATTTTTCAATTTTATCTCCCTCTTCTGGCCATTTTCGAAACTAGAGTTTAGGTTTCTTCTTTAGCGTGATAGGCATTTTGTAAATTTTTAAGTAAATTGTTAAAATGTCAGTTTGCACGGAAGAAAAATTCTGTGAAACACCAAAGTGTGAAAATACTGCTCGTCTTCGATGCCCTACGTGCATTAAACTCGGTATAGAAGGATCTTACTTTTGTTCCCAAGTAAGTAACATTGAAAAAGAAAATATTTGAAATGTCATATTTTTATATCAGATTTCTAAAATATAAACTATATTTGGCATTAATTTATTCCAGTTGATTTTATAAAATTTAAAATCTATAAATTAATCAATTTCATTGTGTAGAAATTCATCAGTTTCGACCACGTGACTTACCTATTTTAGAATCGTTTCTCTTTCCAAAATTTATTTTATCTATTTTTACACCTTTAAACATTTTTCAGACGAATGGTTAAATGGTTAGATAAACATTTAAACTGGTTTTTCTATATTTTACTTCGTTTTTTGAATTGGAATATATTTTTATCAATTTTTGTAAGTTATAAATTAATTTTAGAATTGCAATTACTTTCTTGGAGACAAATAAAAAAATAAAACAAACTGCATATTGTCACTTGAAATTGCATCAGAACATAACTGTTAGTAATGTTGTCAGTGCTACAAAGCTCTCCTGATTTTAAACAATTCAAATATTTAAGGGTTGAAACATCATGCCCAACCAATGCAGTAAAACCTCTGGAATCTTAAAAAAATTGTAAATGAATTGACACATTTTGGATGAACATAATAATAGCCATCTTTTGACAACTAGTGGTATTGTAGACCTGCAGAATTCCTTCAAAAAATTAGCCAGATGGTAAAATATATGTTTACAGAATAGTTTTCTGTATAATATTTTTTTTTTCTTATTCTGCTCATTCTTTATTTCAGCATCTCAATTACTTTTGGCCACATACTGTTTCATTTGACATCCCAATTAATTTGCAATCATAGATAACCAAGAGATACTAAAAAATTTGATGATATATTCTTAAAATATAATCAAGAATCATCTATAAAATTATGTATTCTTAATATTCTTAATTACTTTTAGACTCTTTGTTCTAAATTTCAATTTTATTTTTCAATGTACGATATTATACAGCTATAAATTACTCTGTATTATTAAAATAAGATTTAAATTCATATAAAGATTTAATAAACTTTTGCATGAACTATTAATGGAATTTTTATAAGAATAAGCTGTTAGATGTAGTCAAACTACTCAAACCCTGTAATATATTTGCACTGTAAACTTTAAAGGAGACAGACAATTTGTAGTTGTAATCAAACTAGAATATGACAATAGCAAAATTATATAGAATAATGAAGTATTAACAAAATAAATAGAGTTATTTGAATTTGATTTCTTTTTACTTATTTCAAGATTTTCTAAATGCATAGTACATTTCCAAAGGTTTATTTACTTTCCAATATTTTTCATTTACTTGATCTAAGGTTAAGCTTCCCTTCAATAGGTGAAACTGCCCGTGAGAAACTGCTATAAAAATAGAAAAGGGCGATAACTCGGATAATAATTTGGAAGTGGGATCATCTTGTCTTCTGTCTAGTGCTATCCTAGTTGCAAGATATTTGGATAAATGGTCCACTAGAAAAAATAAAAAGATAAATTTATTNAAATACACATATAAGAACAAATATTTTTTATTTACAAATGATTTTTGCTTGATTTTGATACATATTAAAACTGTGTGCAAATCTTTCAAAAGTAAATTTAAACACAAATATTTATTAGGCATTTAACATTAAAGCTCAAATCATTAAATAAAAAATATTGCATAAAAAATAACAATAAAATGTAAAAACAGACTATAAATGCCACATACTAAAATTAAAGATCATGTCTATTAAGCACGAAGTTCATAACTGATTGTACGGTACATAGAGAAAGATTTTCTACGTTAAGTAATGCAAATTATTTATTTTCTTCCAGCTAAAAATTGTATCATTTTCCACTTTAGCCTCTTCCAAAGACATTTTGAAGCTTCTTCATTTGTTTACAGTTAGTTCTTTTCTGTATTAGGAAGAATATTAGCTTATTCCTGTTTCCTGAAACTTTTTCATCAGGAAACATTGTATATACTGTACTTTATTGGAAGAATGAAATTGAAATTTGAATTTTGATAAAAATTTGTAAATTTATATTTCAATTTAATAAAATGCATTTC
>NW_019388732.1:0-6185 GCF_000671375.1 Centruroides sculpturatus
CCGCATTTGAGCCTGTAAATCTCGCACGCCGCTTTCTGTTAACACTAAACTATTCGAACCGGGACGAAAACTCTTCGAAAAAGAGTTTTCGTCCGCAACTCCACTTAATTTGGTAGTAAACTGAAACGCTGTTAAGAACAAAAAGTTGCATTAAAATAGTACAATAGATACAGAGTTCTTCAGGGTAAGCCTTAATCCTCTCCTTCGTGGGAGCAATTTCGAAAAATCCCTTCTTAGTGTGCGTTCTCGTGACGTACACTAACTGTATATCAAATTTCAACTTTCATTTCTTAACCGTTTAGGCTCTACGCTTATTATTATTATTATTATCATTAACACGTCTCGATTATATATATATATATAAATATATAAATTAATTTTTATTCACTGCTTTTTGCTTTCTTTCCTTCACTTCCACCAGCACTTTCACTGGATAGAGGTCGCTTGGTAAAATATCTATCCAAAGAGGTTTGGCTTTGCCTACTTTTTAAAATGTTTCTAAAACGACTTAGGCAAATATCATTACTCTGAGCAGCAATACGGCCTGTTTGAACCTTTTCGGGATGTTTCTTTTCAATAAAATCATTCACTTTCTGATAATACCTCAAGATTTCCTTTATCGAGCAAGATCCTTCCATGACGAAGCAAACACGCGGACTCAGACCAATTGAACAGAAGTGAATAAAAAATGGCACTGCGAACTAATGTAACGTCATATGGTGAGTTTTTGCTCGTATTGTGGAACAAAAATATGTTCGAATTTCATGTCGTATCCTGAAAATTTCATATGCTGGTGCGTTCGTATCCTGAGGTACCACTGTACAATGGTAGAACACCATAATATACAGCTTATTTCATAATGATCTGTGAAGTTAATAAAAATGGGGCTGTGAAATTTTTCAAAAATTCAAGCATCCCAACTGATAGCGTTATCTTTTTCATGTATTCATGCATTGCATTGGTTGTTTCAAGTATGTTGTTCAGGCAATGCCTGACCAACATACTTGAAACAAATCTTTGATTATACTCCACTGTTTGCATCAATAATGTCTGTATGGTTGGTGCATCTGCTGTTGGGCACATGTAGTGTGGTGTTCATTTATATTGATCTTTTATTCCTATATTTTTATTTCTGTGTTAAATAAATTAACCAAGCATGAGTTTTAGTTGAAGATATTTGGGATGATTTGCTAGAGTTATGATAGTTAACATGTATCAATTGTTAAGACCATCCATAATCATCACAGTTGGAACTACCATAGTATATAAAGACAGTGAACACACCTTATAAACTTTTCCAACAATTAATTTTAATTCAAAGTAACATTTTCAGCATGAGTGATAAGCNTAGAAAAATCCCTATAGATATCACACTACAACTAAACCTCATTATTCTGTTATGCCGCATATCAATTTTCACCGATTCAGCCAATATAAAAGCAATCGTGTAAATCTGTAACTCTTTCTCATGCTGAATAAGCAAAGTGGATGTCGAGGAAAGAAGAAGAGAAGGAAGAAGAAGAATGAGGTAAACACTTATAGATTTAAGGTAGTAAGAAATCGCTTCAATAATGTTGAGTATAAAGCTTATATATCTTTTCCTTTCCCCTTAAGAGGGGGGACATAAAGTGGTAATGGACTCTACCAAAAGATATGCAAAAACTGCGCGCGCGTGTGTGCAGCACACATCTCTTTTTGGCAATCCGATGGCACGGGGTTTTTGTGAAAAGGGATCGAAAAATCCTACAGAAATCGACTCGAAATGTCTTTATGTGGCTGTCTAGCTTGGTGGGACGGGGGGAGGGAGGGCGTAGGGGGGAGAGTCACTGTCTCTGTATGCAGATCGACTGCCTGCTGCACACTACACAGACACGGCGGTCTTGAAAATCAGACATTTGTCCAAGAATCGATATGTTGGAGGGAAAGGATCACCTGGACTCAGACGGGGTGCAGCGGTGAAACGAAATTAGAATTTGACTGAAATTCGGTGAAATACCGAATTGCTCATTTATTCTCCGACTCTTCTTTTTTCCTCCTCCTCCTCCTCCTCCTCTCTGACCCCCCTTTGATGGTCTCTTTCCGGAGATATGACGTATTTATATATTCTCTTCCCCCTTTTTTCAATTATTTATACTCCGTTTACCTGTTTGGTTACTTTAACCCTTAGTCGTAGGGGTCGATTACTACCTTTGTTGACGTCCTAACTAATTACGGTAGCTCGTATTCGATGCCACCAACGTCGAACCTGGCGATTCGTTTCCTGTTTTTTACTTTTATAACGGGGATATTTGTAGGGTTTTTAGGGAAATTTTTCAGGGAAAAATTCTATTTTCTGAACTTATAAATACATGCTGAATTTTACGGAAATTTCGTACTGAATGATTTATGTATTAGGGAATTTTCAGGGAAATTTTATATCATAATAAACTTAAAGAATACTATATTTTAGGGAATTTTTTCGTCTATATATCGCTGTTGTTTTTAAATTTTATATTATAGAAATTGCAGCCATCGTAATTCTATTCAAATAATTTATCCGCAGGGAATTTAGGAAATTAGGGATTTATATATTAAAGTAATTCTTTAATGATATTCCCTAAAAAAATCTCCATTTTTTCCTCTATTTTCCCTAAAAACTCTCTATCTTTTTTACCAAAAAAATATCTCATTTAGTTCCTAAAAATTCCCCAAATTCGTTAACAATTCCTTAACAATATTCCCTAAAATTCCCCATTAATTTATCCTCTATTTTCCTTAAAACCTCTGTACTTTTTCCTACCAAAATTACCTCATCTAATGTAAAAAATTCCCCAAATTCTTACAAAAATACACCATAAATCGTCATCAAAATAAAAAGAATAATTACAAGAAGCAACAAAGACGTTCGACTTTATTACATTTTATAACATTTCCCTACAACTTTAAGGGCAAGAAAATGATCTGTAAAGACCTCAACGTCCACGTTTCGATCAAGGAAATTTAATTTCGAGTTATTGTGTTAAAAAAAAGGAAAAAAATAATAAATATAGAGAGTTAAGAGGGGGAAGCCGAGCATCAAAGCTTGCACTGTATGTATTAGAGATGTTTCACTTCACCATTTCCATCTTTATTACCCATAGACAAGATGGTGGGTTCGGAAAAGGATAAAAAAATTCAATAATATGGTTATGTCGTCCATACAGGAGCCTTATATATATATATATATATATTGAATTTTTATCTAAAGGAACAGTTCATTTTGTCCTGTCATTTGTCTATGTTTCGGCCATGGCAAATCTTTTGCTTGTCGTTTTATTTATTTGCGACGCTGTACTAATTGAAGCAGTCATTAAATCGGTGGTTGAATATATTTACTTGTGTTCTATATAAGAAGAAATATCAAGTGCTTTTACATAGTGTACTTTTATGACGTTAATTTTTTAAAATTTACATTAATTATTTACTGACGAATAAGGATTTAAGAATAGGACTGATCAAATAAAGTTCTTTTGTAGTATTTGTAATTTGCATAAGTCAGATTTCAATTGGTTTCTGTAAATTACTGTTTCTTGGCTGCAATTCTATAATTTCAGAGGTATACATTCCCAATTCGCCTGTGTGTATTCCTGTCTATCTGTTATTCGTTAATATCGAGAATGAAGTCAGTCGGGTGACCGGAACATCCGTAGAAGCGTGTATTGTACATGGTTAAAAAAGTACAGTACTAGAATTCAGGCCAGGTATGGAAAGCTTAAAAGCCGAAAATCCCGATTTGCAGTATTTCAGTCCGAAGCAAAAAAATACAGCAATTGAATAAATAAATTATTCATTTTAAGCGAGAATTATCTATGGATTCGAACGAATTGATTCATTTTTTTTTATTTCCTAGAAATACTTACTTCTCGATCGATCATTTTATATTTAATAAGTTACGAATTGAGTAGAGCTTATTAAAATTTTCGAATAAAATTGATTAATTAATTAAACTAATACAAATACTGTAAGGTTTCTTTTTATGCGGATTATTTTTATGCGATTTTGAAGTTGTGCGGTTTGTATTTCATCCAAAATTTTTTTGGACAAGCATACATACAGGCTTGTTTAGGAAGCCCGCGTATAGACAGTCTCCAAAAATCGTGGAACGCTCAAAGCTCACTCCATTTGTTCCACTGACATATAACGTTTATGGATGTAAAGGACAGCTAGATCTACCTTAATCGCTTTAGTTCCTAGCAATTTTTGATATAAATGTAATTAAACATAAAAAATACTTAAAACTGAAAAAAACGAAAGAAATGCGTTAATTTTGAAGAAAAAGCTTCAAAGTTTAACTTCCTTTGTCTCGCCCTTCTGTGAAATTTAACACCGATGGGTCATTGTTTACACATCTGGATGACCTTGAACACAGCTGGAGTTGGATTTCCCGGGGCATTCTCATAGACGTCGTGGGAGGACAAGGGTTTAAAGTAGGGTGAACACTAGCTGGCCGTAAATTAGTAGAATCGTCATCGCAAAGTTTAATTACTGATTACATTGTCAGAAAAGAAAGAGCTACACAGAACGAGAATGAAGTTTGTGAAAATCCATCGCCTTTACCGCAAATATCTATTGCAGAGACAGTCTCTTCTGATGATGAAGGTGATTTGGAACCACTTCGCAAACGGTGCAAACCATTATCAGATAGCGATAATGATTAAAAAATGTAAAACTATATTACTTTTCAATAAAATAAACTGAATTAAGTTTGAATACAAGTTTATTTTAAGCTTTTATATGAATTTCTTTCAGACATTCGAAGTAATTTATTAAGCAGCCTATTTCTTTTAATTTCTGCAAACTTTTTTATGCGGTTTTAAGTTAATTTTAACTCATTGTTTTGGTTTTATGCGATTTTAGAAAATTACGGAACGTACCCCTACTTTTTCAAGGCAAGTAAAGTCTTTTTTTTATGCGAATTTTTTATATGCGCTTTTCTGTAGAACGTATCCACCGCATAGAACGAGACCTTACAGTACTTGAACATACACTAACAGCTGCTCTTAAGAAAAAAACCAGTGCGGTTTTGCATTTTTTGCGAATCAAGTCGCGTATGTTTTCTCTGTTATATACATATATATACAATTGGCGGAAAAATAAACTTAACGATTTAAGGCATAAACCAGAAATATCACGAAAAATTATTAGTTGTGATGGAATCACAATGTCTGGCTGCAATTTTTACCATAATTCTAAATTATCATATTTAACATAGACGGTCTCCCTCTGAAATTAATAGTGTCGTTCCTTTTTTTGTCTGTCCAGATGGAAGAAATAATAGAAATTACTGTTTTAAGTTAGTGACGTAACGTCTGTCTTGTATTTTCTTGAAAGTCGATTTTAATTTTTCAATGCTTTCTGTTAAAATTCTACTTGTATCTTAGTTTTAAAATTTTTTTTTATCCCTTTTGATAAATTGTTTTTAATTACACTTCGCTTATATAGAGATAAAGACTAACAACATGTTATGAGGATAGACATACCAACATATTTAAGGGTATTCTCGAATGGTTATAATAGATTTTATATAAAAATTTAAATGTGTTGTCCTAGCTGGACCCATACCCGTTACATGTGTTTGAAAAAGAAGATATTTAAGTACAGAACTAAATGTTATATATTTTCAGCCATATACGTTGCTGTAAAGAAAAATACAAAAAATGTAAATCATAATTTAAAATTTCCACTGTAAAAATTTTATAATTTTAGAATTTTTAGCAAATTTTAATTTCATGTGATTCGTGGAATTATTCTATTTGGCAGACATTTTTTATGCGGTTATATAAAGCAGTGTCTTAAAAGTAGGTTATGTTTACCAATGAACGTAACGATGAGATAAATAATTGTGTAATGGCAAAAATCCATTACGCATTTCACTTATTAATGCATTGTGCTATTTAATTTTAGAATGATGCATCCAAAATTACGTCCTTCGTAGTGATATAATTATCTTTAGTTATATGAGATTCAGAATAATATAGTTAATGCCACGATGTATTGCGAAGTTAAATGGATACTTTTAATACACGCAATTAAGTTTAATCGGCTATCGATTTATGTAAATTAATGAATGAATTTTTCTGTAAAATTCAATTACTTATAATATCGTGTTATGATTCCATTTTTGACTATTTTTATATACATTTTTTTGAACGGCGTAACGAAAGTGT
>NW_019388733.1:0-6150 GCF_000671375.1 Centruroides sculpturatus
TATTGAATTTCCTGTAAAATAAAGTTTAAAAAAAGCGAAACACTTTAATTAATTAATTAACTAATATAAGTCATTAAATATAAAAATTTTGGGCGCATTTATAACGAAATATAATTGAAAAGTAAATAAAATAATTTGTGGGGATATAAAAACCGTAATAGATGATTATGCTTATATTCATTACAGTTGAATAAAGCTAATTTATCGCTTTTTGAATATTCATAAGAGCTATATTTATTTCGAGAATTTAAGTGAGCACGATAAATTATATTGATTTGAACAAATTAGCCAAAAGGAGAAATAGGATCAATTAGCGTTAGTTATTCATTATTAATTGGTTTATACTTAATTAAATAGCAACTATCAGGTGCGGAACCCGATTTGCCAATAGCTGTACTTATAGTAGATCTGCCAGATTGACTGTACTTGACCCCTATAATCGTCTTTTACGTATCTACAGTCATCTTACAATCATTTGTCAAACATAATCGGCGTTTTGAAAAATATTTTTATCGTAATAGGAAGATAGAAATACATTAACTCGACTGGCCTTTATTATATTTGTATTAATTTCTTGTTTATTTATGTTATTTATATTATCTCGACTGTTATTTATAGAAGATATATCTACTTTATTTAAATGAATCTGGGATGCTGATAGTTTTCTTTTCTAATAGTTGAGAGCGCAGCTTGTGAAAATCCCAGGTTCGAACTGCCTACACTCCGTCTTTATTAATGTCTCTCGGCTCTTTTTATAGAATCTGAATGCGTTTCCATGCCATTTTCTTCAGAAAACAGAAGAAAGCAAAACTTTTTAGAAAATTAACTTCTTACTTCAAAATATTTTTTTAACTAATATTTTTTTTTATAACTCGGTGGAAATCTATTTTCTTTTAAAGTTTTATTGGAAAGTTTTTCGGATGCAAAAACTTAAGAAGGAAAATTTTTTTGTTGAAGATGATAACGTTTTATTGATTGCAGTATGTGATGAACATGGCAGACGATGACCCGCGAAGAATGGACGAAATTAGAAAATATGCTGCGATATATGGTCGTTTCGATTGTAAAAGAAAACCGGAAAAACCACTAACGTTACATGAGGTATGTTTTTTTATTTTTTTATTTTATTTTTATTTTAATCTTTTAAAAGCCTAAGGAGAAAGTACATATATAAATAAATTCATTAATTTGCCACCAGAGGGTGCTATGCATGCTGTTTTTGCCATGTGCTTTCAGTGTTTATTTTATTTTATTATTAATCTGTGCGTAAATAATGAGAAAACTTAATATATTTGTAATTTTTATTATAAATGTTTCATAATTTAATAGATGAATCGCTGGAAAATGATAATATATCCTATGTTAAATGTGTTTTTTTGCTCGATAGGTATCTGTAAACGAAGCAGCTGCACAAATTTGTAAACACATTCCAGCATTGCTTACAAGAAGGGACGAATTATTTCCGTTAGCCAGGCAGGTTGTACGAGACAGTGGTTATCAATATTCTAAAGGACATTCTAGGTATATCTCATTTCCTTACGGTACTAAGGGTCAATATGTGTTACATGTTTTCTTTTTATATTATCTTCTTTATCAATGTTTATAATTTGTCATTCCACTTTTGAAACTTTAATCGAACACTTGTGTAAATAAATTTCACTTAAGATAACTGATCTTATTTGACAACAAATTACCAAACTTGACCTGTGTTTCTAAAAAAATAGTTTGGAATTTTATTATTATTATTATCATCATCATCGTCATCTGTCATTTAAGTTCTGTAGGATTTCTCAATAATGTTTGGGAAAGCCCTATTACACAATAAGTTACAAAAAGAAACAGTGGCACAGCCAACAGAACACAAGGAAGCAATGCATCTCCTGCTACTAATATCCAATTTTTTGAACAATTGAAATTTGTTTATGTGTGAGTGTAAAAAAAGTAAAATAATACCAGTCATTGTATAAATATAAATTTGAACATTAGAACCTGTAGTTTTTGCATATTCAGTAACAATGAAATATGTTTTTCCCCTTTCACATTCATATGAAACTAATCACTCAAATCTGTGTATGTGATTTGTTCAGTGGTTTTATGAGATTGTTATTTATATAATACAGGGGTGGCCAACTTTTGTGTACATAAGATCTACTTTTTATCTTAAAAATGTGTCGCGATCGACTTGTTGTCGTAAGGATAGTCTAAGTGGCGAGGGGATGGTGTGAAATATATACTATGTTTAGATAGCTAAGAAAAACCACAATTTAATTTAAAACATGAAGAAAAAATACTTACATTGTAAACAGAAAAAAAATTGAAACTCAACATTGTCACTTTCGGGGACCACCACTTCACCCTTCCTCTTTCTACCATGTCCCGACCAGTCTCTCTGTCCCTCTTCCCACCTTTTTGTTTTTTGGTTTTACGATCCTTTGTCTACATTTCTTATTCCCCTTTTACAACTGTATGCAAATGAATAGCACATGGACCGACAAAACCGCATCTGAGGGAGGATGCGGTGGTCCAATATCACTACATTTCGTTTGCGCGTTACGTTTGGTTTCGAGTGTAACACATTAATTCAACACATCGCGAGTGATCGACCAAAATTGGCTTCGTGATTGACTTGTTGGCCACCCCTGATATAATAGATTTACTCGCAATCATATACAATGTCATAACACTAATTTGCATATTTTTGTATTGCAGTTTGATACTAAATTATTTTAGTTGCTAAATTTTTGGCTGTACTACTGAAAGGAATAGTGCTTCTTTGAATATTATATAAGATACAATGTAATATTTTAAAATAATATAAGATTCAGATGAATCAAACAAAACATTTAAAAAAATGTTTTGCTTAATTCATCTGAATCTTGAAATATTTTGTGATAAACTTTAATAAAATTTATTATATTCATTGGAAAAATTTGTTTTGAGATGAAACTGAAATCTTATATTAAATTTTACCATATTGTAAAATAATATAAAAATAATATATAAATTTTACATTGTACACTTCTTTGAAGCCTTTATAACTTAATGTAAATGAAATGTTGATAATTCATATAGATTGTTAATTTTAGTGTTTGTGAAAGTTTACTGATAATAAAAAAAATCATATACAAAGAACATATCTAATTGATCTTCCACAATCATCAGTTATACAGTTGAATGGCTACTAACATCTGCTGGTGTTTTCATAAATATCATTAATATAATTCTGCATTTGTTGATTTGATTTAAAAATTAACGAATTTATCACAAGCTTAAAAAGAAATCTATATTAGTGGTAATGTACGAAATGCTCTTTTAATTTTGGAATTATTTCAGTCTTCTTAAGTAATTAAAAGAGTTTAACAAATAGTAAGCAAAAATGTATAATGAATGAACAATCCCCAGAAATGGATCTTGTTTGTAAATTAAAGACTACCTGTATATTTGTATGCTTGAAATTTTATATATTTACATAAATATAAAATATAAGGTACAGAATTCATTCATTGCCTACGTGTCTGCATAGTGTGTATATACATATACATTTATGTATATATGTATGTATGTGTATATATATCTATATATCTAAATTAATATAGGCCTACATCTGAAAGCAAAGACCATATGAATGGCTGTATAGCCAAACTAATACTACATCTGCTTGGTAAGCAAAAATTGTGGGTTAAAGACATGCTCTACATTGACCTATTTGACATTTGAAAAATTCTGAGTGAATACACTCAGAATTTTTCAAATTAATTCTAATTTTTAATTTTAGCACAAGACAATGGCATTACAGCCATTTTATATATATAGTACAATAATTATATAGTAACAATATCTAAGTCAGATTTTTTGTTTAAATCAGTTTAAAATGTATAAAAATCATTTGATGATTTAGATTTATGATATATTTACATGTTAAGAAATTATTTAATAATATTTATGATTGATTAAAAGTTAGAACAATAACTCAAATTGTGATTATAGGGAATTTGTTGTTAAATTTTTCAAGGAACTTGAAACAAATAGTTCTCTATAAAAAACTATTAGAGCAAAATAGAAAAGCCAAATTACATGTTGATTGTTAATCCTTTTAATGAGGAAATGTCACATTCTAATTAGATCTTTTGATTGTTTAATTAATGTGAAAAATTAACAAATTTGAAAATCAGATTAAACTGAATTTCATCGATTTTTTACAGTCACTTGTTAACATAATATTAATATAAATCTACAAGTATAACACTATTACTCAAATTTCTTTTAATTCTGAATTTTCTGTATTATAACAAAAAATTTGGAATTAAAAGAAATTTGAATTTTGGTTTTATAAAATAGGCAAAAGTAATATATTTAATAATCAGACATATAATTTAATAAAATGTTATTTTAATTTTAGATCTCAATGTTATACCAAAACTTGTGATGAAGAGCTATGCAAAAGAGCCCGTTTAGATCCAAATCTGGCACATGATAAGTCACATGTGGAAGAAGTTAAAAAAAGAAGACAGGTAACCTTCAATGAACAGTTAATACTAAAATATATAGTATATAAAATAAAGTATTTAGATTTTGTCATGTTATTGATGTTTATGTTGACTATTAAAAAGTATCTATTGTATAAAAGATATAATTATAGTCATTATTATATTATATAGTAATGATAATGATGACCACTATTATCAGTTTGTATCAAATTAAAATTATTTCTAGAATTTTATGCATCTATTTATTCAAAAGAAAAATCCATTAAAACATCTAAATTTGATATTAATGTTTTGATTCTAATGATAATAAATATGCAAAAAATTTTTATCTTTTTAGAAAGTAATTATATAGTAACAATATCTATTTTGACATATGGTAGTTCATTTTATTTCCTTTTATCATCAATTAAATTTCATCATTTCAAGTTTAAAATTATAGTTTTTTTTCAATTCCAGAAACAGAATCTGTTTTTTTTTATCTTGCAAATGCTAAATTCAATAATTAAATGTAATATTTGAAAGTTGGATATAATAAATTTATAAAGTTACCATTTTTTGTGAATTAAACTTATTGAAAAGGTTAAATTGTGAAATAAAAGAAATTTTTAATTATGATTCAATATAATATATATATAAAGTCATTTTAAGTAAAATTTTTCAACTAATTTATATTTTATAGTATTTTGAAACTCTGTTGATAAATAAAATAAAATAACTTCTTGCTTTAATGGAAGGAATCAAGGAATCTTTTTGGCCAAATATTTAACTATTCTCAGCTTACAAGTACTTAATCAACAGATTACAACGATGTATTTAATTCATATGTTCTACTTTATTCTAATCTGTTGATTGAATGATTGTAAGCTGGGGATAGTCAAATGCTTGTCAAAAAGATATTCTTACTTCTTGAACTGAACACATACTTTGGCTTATTTAGTAATTGTTTAATTTTATAAAGTATATAAGTTTTCATCTATACAATTATAATATTAATACTAAAGTTATATTTTCATTATTCATTGCTAGATAATAGGTATCANAAATGGCAATAGCAGCAAGTTAAACGGTAAGTCCGTTAATAATAAAAGAGTAATGGCTTAAATAAGGAATTGTGATGAAGGTAGAATGATATGTGATGTGCGCGTTAATATATATCATCAGACTTCACTTAAATATATTTTAATAAATTTCTTACATATTAATAATGTAACTTGTATCCAGAAACGAAAATAAGAATATTTATGATTTATAGTAGGTACATGTACATGCCTTTTTCTGATTTTTATTACTTTTATTTTATTTTGGATTTTGGCAAACTTTACATTTATCCTTTTATTTTTATTATTATTATTGGACTGCAATTTGAAAAAATTGTAGACCTATAAATTCCCCACTGTTGTCCATTTGTCTGTCTGTCCTTCCTTAATTAATTTCGAGAACTGTGTTAGATAGATGAGAGTCAAGACTAGATATGGAAAGCTTGGGGGCAAGAGGCCCTGATTAACTATATGTGAACTTCTGATGCAAACTGGAAGTCCTGTTATTTCAATTCAAAAATTTTCCCTGAAAGGAGTTAGATAGATAACTGGCATGACTCAATTGCTAGCCGGAAAGTATGATGTACAGGGGCAAGACACTAGTAATTTGAGGTGGCAAGCATATA
>NW_019388734.1:0-6121 GCF_000671375.1 Centruroides sculpturatus
GCTACAATTTGATCAATGATTTTGGTTATCGTTACCAAACTTTTACTAAAGAAATCTGTAGCAAGTTCTTTGATTTCTTTGTTTTCAGAATCTCTATTTTCAAGTTCTGTGTGAATTCCTTGTTCTGCCAGTTCTTGAAGTCATTGTTGGTAAGGCTCTTAGCAGAAACCTGCAGTAACTCTACAATATCCTGCTCATCTACATCTCCTGTATTAAGTAGACAATTTTGTCAATCTAACGATACAGTGATAGGCTCTTCTCAATGAGAATTCTTGGATACCTTCAGCTATAACTTCTTCCACACTCCGTTTATGCATTTATCAGTTAATTCTTGCCAGCCAAGTCACTATTTCCTATGGCATCCATGATGTTATATTTTTTCTAAAATTGCACAAAACAAACATAAATTTAAGGAAAGTACAGCACTACAACAAATTGCCATCTTTTGCTGATTGGTTCGTGTTTGGGAATAATCATATTATATATGAATCAATGAAATACTGTGTTAATTTGAATCAGCGTAAATTTTGAGCGTTTTTAGGCATCAAGTAGCCCGTGTTATATTGGATCGACTTTAAGTGGGGTCTTACTGTAATTATGATTTAGACAAGAAAATAAACTGCAATTTTTATATCAGATGTAATCTTATAATTTAAATAAATCAAGCACAAGAAAACCAGGATTTATAAATTCTGAATGTTTATTTTCCACATCTGCACTATCCTCCTTTACATATACTAGTATGAACATGAATCATATGTAATAAAAATATTACTAAATGTCTATTACAAATCGAAAAGAAAAGTGATAAATGAACAAAATTTTGTATTTCAAAATCAAAATACAAATTTTTTTTTATGACAAAAGAAAATAATTCTAATCTTCCATTTTCATAATGAGTCTTCTCACACTATCCTTCAACTCTTTAATTTGTCCATTTACCTAGAATGTCACTGTCTCTGAAGATGTAATATTCCTGAAACGATAAATATTTTAATTTCAAATGTTAACTTTTTTTTTAGTTTTGTTTTGTGAAATATTTACCTTATCATCTATTTCAATTTTGGTGCCTCCATATTCAGGTAAAAGAACCCTATCACCTTCTTTGACACTGGGTGGAACTAAATCTCCTCTCTAAATATGAAATAAGAAGTTATTTACTCAAATCTATTTCTTAGAATGTTGAAAACAAACTATATACAAACCTCTGTTCTGGCTCCTGGTCCAACAGCTACTACAGTCGCACTTTGTACCTTAGCCTGTGCTTTCTCCGGAATCATAATCCCTCCTTTGGTCCTAGATTCCGGTATAAATCTTTCGACTAGGATGCGATCCAAAAGAGGGATAAGTCGTCTTCCTAACCCGGCCTTCGAAATGATAATACTTTTTAAACTTTCAAATCATTATTCTTGTTTTACATTCTAGAATAGTCAACTATATAAGTACAGTAATGCAAATTATCAATTGCATTATCTTTAAATTATTTTATAATCAAAACTTATATTTGATGGACAAACTTTACCACGTTCTAACCTAACCTATTCTAATAAATTACCAATAATATAGGTTAGGTTAGGTTAGGTTCCAACATGGGTCTCCACTGTGCTGCCATGATGGTGCACATAGGTAAAGTTTAACCTTGATCTAGGATATGGATTTTCTATCACACAGTTTTATCTTGAATAAATTTTGATTTTTCTAGAGTAATTATAACATCCCAAAATTTACTCATCTTTTATATTTATATACATAAACGCTTGTTTAAACGCCTATTTATTTAATTATAAATTAGGTAAGATATATATTCAAGCAATAATAATGATAATAATAATAATGAATAGGTAGAAGTTAGAAATTACTTTTAGGTAATTGTGTATATATGCATATAATTACAAATTAACTAAAAGTAACTTCTACCAAAGATTGATGAGCCAAAAACAATCTTACCATCCAAGTCTCCATAGTTTTCTATGATAATACTTCCAAGAGGATATAAAGCGATCGAAAGTAGAGAAAGGACTAACTTCATACTCACCATGATTGTTTATAAATAAGTTTCTTGGACCAAAAACTTGTTTGAGTAAAAATTATTCTTTGGATGGGCTGCAAACTGCACGACTTCGATTCGCCTTTCACGTGTTCCTAACCGCCAATGACGTAATACTAATGGCCGACCGTTCGAATGAAAACGTGACGTAACATTATATAAAATTAATAATTTTGTCCGTTATGAATACTAATTAATATAAATATCTTCGAAACAAAGAAATCTTCATGAATATCAGTAAGCGATCACGTCCCATTCGATAGATATAGCATTATTTTAAAAATTATTTAAAGACGAAAAAGAGGCGAACCATATGACGTATTTCCTCTTTCTAGAACGTTCCTCCCGAATGTTAACGAGCATGCGCATTTTCATTAAACTACGATCCTAATTTTGAATTAAATTCAGAATAAAATTAAGTTTAAACAAGATAAAAATTCAAAAAATTAATTTTTAATATTTATACAAATAACGAGATTAGTTAGGGTTATGTTAAAGAATTGCATCATACACGTGGAAAAGTCTAGAAAGAAAAGCGCCACGAAACCAGTATAATTAAACTTTAACCTTTTAATAAAAGAACCTTTAAATTATAATTATCGTCCAATCTAGATAAGATGATAGATTATGACATATTATAATTAACTGCTTTTCGAGGAACTCAAAAGTCAGCTGATTTCTTTTTTTTATAAATCTGTTTTAAGCATTTATTAGATCGTTATTCAGCATCCGGGTCCCTATTATCGCCTCCTAGTCCCCACGTGTTCCCCTCTCTACAACCGTTTGCTTCTATAGGAGTGTATCGCCCGCCAAGGCAAGTCTTTAATCGTAATTACCTTTTGTTAATATTAATTAAACTTAACATTTTAAGAGAAGAGATTTAGCGTAAGATTTCTTTTAAAAATTTATGGAATTTAATAATGGCGATATCTTCATCCGACTCATCATCGTTCTTGTTTTTTTTTCTAGATTAAAATGTTGCACCTTCCATCGGTTTTTCGTACCAGCGCTCTACGTCGCTTGACTCCAGCCCTGAGAAGATATTATGCTAAAGATATAAAATTTGGTCCTGATGTTCGTGCTATAATGCTGCAAGGGGTTGATGTCTTAGCTGATGCTGTTGCTGTAACTATGGGGCCTAAGGTATACTTATTATTACAATTCAAAACATTTTTCTTTCATTTGAAGAAAATAATCTTCATTCATCTTTTCAAATGAATGAGAGTTCTGAGTATGATGAATGAGAAAAGGAAAGTTGCATCATAGTTTTGTGTTATTAAATAACACAAAAATATGATGCAAAAGCACAAATTTTGTGCTTTTGCAGAAATAAATATGAATATTTTATTTATTTAATAGAATATGCCTAGTGAAGTTAGGTATAATTGCTATGGTATCAACATATAATTTTTTATATAACATAACATCAATAAAATTATTTCAAAACTATTCTTGGTGCAAAATATGAAACTATTCGTGAGATTTTTCAAGTAGAAATGTTCTGTCAATGTAAAATGTAATTATTCTAAATTATAGCATAGAAGCTGATAATCTTTAAGAAATTTTTTAATTTTCTAATCAATCAGTTTTTGTTATATTTATTATAAAATGAGACAAAAGATGATACAAATATATAGATTTTTGACTTTTTTCATAAAATAATTTTGTTTTAAGACTATTTATTTTGAAAGTTAACAAATTGTGAACTCTTATTAAAAATTAGAAATTAAACCATAATATATTTAACTTTGGTTATATTGAAAATGTTTTTGATTTTCTCTTATAATTTTATTAACAACTGTTTTTGTCAGTTATTTTCAGATATATTATTTGTTTGATTAACTAATTTTTGTAAGATTAAAATGTAACATTAACTTTCTGTGTTTTGGGAATTGTTTTTTCATATCTTAATGATAATTCTATTTTTACTAACTTAACAATATGTAGTACACAGTACATAAACAAACCTCACAAAACCTGATAAATTTGTAAAGCCTAAAAACCACTGGATTATGTTGGGTTACTTTTCTGCAATTATATTTAATTAATTGCAAAAAAGTAGCCTGATGTACTATGGTACTTGTTTTTGCTAAAAAATAGCATTTTCTAAATATACAAAAATTTAGTTTCCGTATAGTTTTGACCATCGTAACATGCTGTTAAGCCCAGAACAAATTATTTGATATCAGCAAATTGGTCAGAGGTGAGATAAAACAAAATACATTAGATTGTCATAGGTTTAACTGTTAAATCAACGGTGCGGCCATTGACTCAGTGTTGCTCTGTCGGGTGGTGAACCTATGGCACGCGTGCCCAAAGTGACATGTAAGGAGAAATCATCCAGCATGTAATGTATCATACGATTTCTGTCTTTTTCAATCATTTTTTTGGTTTATCACTTGATCGTCCTTTTTTCAATCAGCTTTTTTACATTTATTCTAATTAAAGTGTATTCATTTAATTTCTTTAAATATCGTTATTCGAAGTCTGAAACTTTGGCATGCATAAACATCTTTAAAGCTAAGTATGCTTACAATATGGCACACGAACACAAAAAGGTTCACCATCCCTGCTCTATGTTACACCCTTCTATGGAAAATAGACAATCTCTTCAACAACTCTCAGATTCAAGTTGGATTTTTCAGGCAACAGTTGGGAGATGCTTGTGCACATTTGAAAGTTTACAAGAAAGAACCATGCACTGTAGCTCACAGACAAGATTTACATGTGTTTGTGCTATGATTTTAGTCTTGTTTCAGCAATAGCTTTGCTATGCTGAGTTTATGAAACAGAAAGCTGATAGATTTTCACAGATATAAAAATATAAATAATCTTATTGATTTATAATTTCAATAGAAAAAAAAAAGTTCATTTTCTATCAAATTCCCATTTTTACCAAATATTTAACAAATGGTAGCAGCTAAAATTAACACCAACAATCATTATCACCGATTGGCAGCATTTTAAACTATTGAGCAGTCATTTGTAATGAGATAGACAAGATTTCATTGGTTCTTTAGAACTATATCACAAATGATATCACAGCAAGGCCATGGCTAGTGCATTTAGTACCAGGGGCAAAGTTAAATATGGCACCTTTCAGATAAGTCTTTTTACAAATTTAAAAAACAATAAAAAAAACTTTTTATTAATATAATGTGTATTATATTTCATATATAATATGAGTATAAGTATGAGTGAAAAATTTTTTTTATGAATTTATTAGTTCACCCATATAAGTTTGGCAGTCCATTATCTCAGTGCCCTGGGTGTTTATCTCCTCTACCCCTGCCTTTTCAGTCCTTTATCACAAGGGGCAATCTATAAGTATTATTTAAATATATAAAATATCCAAGGAAAACCAATCATACTTTTGTTATTAGATGTAAAAACAAAATGTAATATGATAGTGTTTTACCAAAGTTATAAATATTAATCCATAATAAACTTTCGAATACACTTTAATTTTAATAAACTGGCATCATTGTTAACAAATAGTTGCTAATAAACATGAGTATTAATTAAATATTTCACAAAACTAAACAGTGCTAAATAATTACATTTTGATTAAATTAATTTTCTTATAAATTGTTGATAGTTACTTGTTTCAGTGACTTTAAATTTCATCATTTAGATTATTCTGCTAATAACCTGCAAAAAGATTTATCTTAAATGCATTATATAGTAATTTTATTAATATATTATTGTCTACAAAAATACTATGTGTTTGTGTATTTTATATATATTGCATATTAAATGTGATTTCATAAAACTGTTTAGGGAAGAAATGTTGTCATTGAACAATCTTGGGGATCTCCAAAAATCACAAAGGATGGAGTAACTGTAGCAAAAGCTATTGAATTAAAAGAAAAATTTCAAAATATTGGAGCTAAACTTGTACAGGATGTAGCTAATAATACAAATGAAGAAGCAGGTGATGGAACCACAGCAGCCACTGTGTTGGCCAGAGCCATAGCACGAGAAGGATTTGAAAAAATTAGCAAAGGTGCTAATCCAATTGAAATTCGTAAAGGTAAAAAACTTTTACTCCTGAAACAAAATTCTTTCTCTAAT
>NW_019388735.1:0-6113 GCF_000671375.1 Centruroides sculpturatus
TTATATTGAATGATAAATTTTAAAGAAATACAGAAATGTCTTTCATTACATTTAATATTGCAATCATATTAGATATAATGAGCTGTAAATTCCTTCCTCTTTATTATTTTTAAAACAGTGACATTATAGTATCGTATCTAAATCTATAGCATTTATTATTAATCTACTTCTATAAATAAAAAATAGAAAGTATGAGCCACTTAATTTGAAAATTTATGTTTAATACAAGATAAAATTATGTTAAAGTATTAGTAGGAGTTTATTATTTGATGCCAGCATTTAAGTATTATTTATTTTTATAATAAAAAACGTTTATATATATTACACAATTATATTTATTTCAAAGATTTATATACAGAAAGCTTATTAAATGATGATTTATGGGATAAAATTTTTAAAATACGAAAGGGTTTGATTTATTTTTTTCGTAAATACAAAGCTGTGTTTATAATTTACTCAATAATTTACACAATTTACAGTTAAGGAGCAATAGTTTATTTTTATTTTATAGAAGAAAGAGAGGGGAAAAATAACTTAAGCTAAAAGTAGAAATTGAAGAATACGTTAGAAAGCGAAGCTGTGCAAATGATTTGATACCTTCTGTATTTGTATTGACAATATCTTGCCAAGTTTTCACGGCGAATTTTACAGAACTAAATAATTTTTTTTGTTAAAATTAATTGCTTTTATTCAAAATTGTTTCTAAGAATAAATACTCTAATTGCTCTAATAATTTAAGCATATTTTTTTCAAAGCATAAAAAAATGAAAATAAAAGAGAATTTGTTTTATTTTACAAAGATAGCATAAACTGTATTTTATTTCTTATTTTTATATACATATAATATCGGAACAACAGCCCTTTAACACATCTCCATTAGCGGTCGGTTTAACACCGTTCTTTGTCTTGACCGCCATGAACAGCGAAGGGAAGTTATATGTATATTCCCTGTATTTGAGATGATAACCTCAAAGTGGACCAACGGCGGATTCTAAGCGTAGTATTGACCAAACGGATCTATAAGTGCGGAAACCGAGTATGGCCAGGGGTCAGTTTTGGAGTAGGGAGTAAGAAGTGGATGAAGAGGAAGATGGAGGCACGAGACATATCCGAAAAGACATCATCTCTCAACTTATATTATGTATATAATAATTTACATATATATAATAAATATTAAAGTATATAGTGTAGCCCAAAAGTCAGATAACCGAGTTAACTGACATATTTATACAGTATATCGGTTAATTTCCTTTTGGGCTATCTTATACATCAATATCGGTACTTATAAATAATCTTATTAAAATTTTTAAAATCTACAATAAACAGTATATTATCTTATCTCTAAAAGTGTTTTTTAAAATAGTGAATTCGAATTTCATAAATTCAAAAACTAAAATAGTGCCTTTTAAAATTTTCAATTTTAGTTTAAAATTTAAGATTTGTAGCTTAAATTTTAAACTAAAATTGAATTTATAAACTTATATTATTAGATTTTGTATAGTTATATTATATTGTATGAAAAGTTATATGTATGTGTGTATTTCTATCCAGACAACAATATAGTCTGGATGAAATAAAATTTTCTCTGAATTATATACACTGTATTTTTAAAGCTCTAGATATTAAATAGTTTGGGATCAATGTGTACTCTCCGCATTACGTGATTTGACTGCTTCACTAACAATTTTACGGATAGCTGGCCACCCCGGGTATAGCTTGTCACATGTGGAATTTGTTTTCTCAGATTTTTTTATTAAATTGTGGACGACTTTGGTGGAACGTAGCCAATCAGTTGTGTTTTCGGGCTTTCTTTTTTCTCCTGAAATGTCAGCGATGACTTGAAACGTTATCATATTTTTAGAAGCTCCAATCTTATAACTATGATAATATGAAAATTTGTATCATTTTTCAATGAAGAATCCTTCTTAAAAATTCATTTTTTTGTTGTTATATAAGAAATGAAATTAATTTTAAATATTTACACTCCTTTCTGTACATTATAAGCCTGCAACAATGTAAATTATGGTCTCATATGATTAATTTTCTGTTTGTAAGGGTGATCTGAATATTTCTGAGTTAAAAATACTAATGCTGACTTCTAAGAGTCAGGATGGAGGATTATTGATGGGTTAAAAGAATGAAGCAATTATAAGAGGTCTTTGATATACATTTTTAACTTTTGTAATTAAATAGGACCATTGTTTCCCTTGATGAAGTTTAGTCTCGTGATGTTTTTGTCTCAGATATCCACTTTTGTATTCACATGTTCTCTATAAATCGCTCCCTTTTGTTTCAAACATAAAATTAACATTTAATTGAACGATATCTTTTGATTTTTTAAGAGAAAAATATATTTTAAATATTATAAGTGGTATAACCCAATTTAAAATTAGAAAATGGATTCGTTGCTTACGATGTTGTTCTGTTCTTAGATGATTCTTAGTGAAATTTTATTTAAAAAGTAAATGATTTAATTTCTACAATTTAATTAAACTCGACATTTAAATAATATTATATTTAAAAAATTTAATTCAAATTAACTTTTTATTTATTTATTTTCGTTGCTAATAATCTACACAGGAACATCACAATGTGTTTTTGTGATGTACTGTAAATAATTAAGGACAAAATAATGTTGTTTTCTTTTAATTCAGGACAACTAGTGACAAAAAAAAAGAGAAAAAAAAATAGTGACGTGCTATTTATCTTCGCACCTTCAAAATTCACTTTGATGTTACGAGACACATAATTAAAGCCTAAAATACGTTGTTAGGATTCTTCATGTCTTTCCGTCATTTTATACTAAGTCGCTTTAACTTGCATCTTAAATTTTATTTCTGCTAATTTTATATGTTTATAGCATTGAAAATTTATAAAATTTATAGAAATTTTGCCCGTTTTAATTATTAACATAAGTATCGATTTTCTTTTCTAATTAGCACATTTAATAAGGACCTCTCAAACGTCGAGGAACCACTTCCTTTTTTTGAGACTCCTAGTGTATTAAAAAAAATCTATTAAAAATAAAAAAACTAGCGTTAAAAATCTTATTTAACAAAAACTACAGATTATTCTATTAACACTTGAGAAATTCAATAGGATGAATAATTTATAACAAGTATTTTTCAGATACCTGGTCCTATTGACCTCCTGTGATAAGTCCTAGTTTAAAGTAACATACAGTATTTTAATAGATTGTGGCGTCAACAAAACAGACTTATATTGAGATGAAAATTCTAAATATTTTTCATTCTTCTAAAGTAATATAAATTTAGTAAGCAGTACATATTCATGATTAAAGTGTATATTTATTCTAATGCTATTAAAATTAAGCTAAGTTAAATTAATTTAAAAAAATAAACTGTAGTATATTGATCCATTTTATTTTCTACGATTCTGCAGAATTTGTCATTTTTTAAAACTTATACATTAGAATCAATTCTACTGCTTCAGTTTATCAACTTTGACATTTACAAAGAATTATTTTATATATAAATTCTAATTCTAATTAAACGTTATGTATTTTTATAAATGAGTTCATTCTAGTAAAATTCATTTTTTAATATTGTTTTTATAACCGTTTTAGCCCCGGAAAAGGGGTAGCGCCGACTTTCGAAAAGAAGCCAACGATAAGGCAAGAAGACGATGGCGACCGTCTTCTCTTCGAATGTCTTATCGCTGCCGATCCGAAACCGACAGTGCAATGGTTTTTAAACGAAAAGAAAATCGAACCTAAAGGTAGACACAAGGTAAGAATGAATTTTCATATATTAATATTAATAATAATACAGAAATCTTTCTGATGATTCCAACAAAAAATTCTAATGTTAAAAATATGGAGTGACATAGAAATCTGTTAATCATTGTGAATACTAAATTTCTGTCTTATATAAATATGCAAATTGCCTATTTTCAGACAAAACTTCTTTAATTTCTTGCAAAACACACAGTTATTTGACTTTTGAGCCACCGAATTCTGAGTTCCACTAAGAAATTTCTAAAGAATTTTTAAAGTTATGCAAGTTAATTCTCTTTGTAAAAGAAACTGAAATATATAAGAAAAGATCTAGTTTCAGAAACCAAAGTTCTCAAAGAAAAACAGCTAAATAGATAAGAGTAGTTTGTTTCAAAAGTTTATAACATTGTTTTTTTTAATGTTTTGTTGGTAGTTTTAACGTTGTTTCTGGATCTTTTCGCATCTCTGAATGTGTATTATATAAATAGACAATGAAATAGCGGAAGTAGCCGTGTTTATTATGTAGATTTTCTGCCAGCTATTATTCTAGATAATTACCTCCTGTTATGTAGATCGTTGAACTGAAGATTTGACTTCAGACAATAGTCATTATGTGGCTTAATTAAATAATCGTTATCGATCTCTCTTTTACTATCGATAAGTTCGAACTGCAATTTCCGATTTAGTTAACCGAATTTTATCGTTTCATGAGATTATATTTATTACCTCTAGACTTTTAATACTTTTCAAATATGCCTTATCGAAGAGTTGGTGTAGAAGTTCGATATTAATGATTGAACTTTGAACTTATATTGTTTAAACAAGAGATGCTGATTTAAAATCAATTTCTTAAACTAATCGATGAAATCGTGATAAATAAATCGATTTTTTGTTTTATTTTATTCGTTTTGTTGTGTAAATAAATCTAAATCGATATTTTACAGTTTAAAGGATAAATATTTCAAAATTGTGATTATGGATTCTTTTATGAGTCTATTTGTAATTTCATACGAACATCTTAAATGACAGAGGTGGCAGGCATCCATTTGTGGTTTATAGTGTGGCTTCATAAAATGGCATGAATTTTGATTTATGAAAGTATATTTTCTGTTCTGTTTTTCATTAAAATCTATCCAAACATATTACATGTAAATTTTTTGTGCATGCATACTGAATGTATGAAGTTATGCAACTTGCAATATCATATGTGGCCGTGTGAAATTCCTTTGAAATGGGATCAGCCTTCTGATTTTTTTAAAAAGCTTCCCATTTCTAATTTATGACTACTCCTCTTGAAACATCAACATTGAAAATGCAAGATTGTATAAAGAATCTCTTCTGGAATTCATAAATGCTAAAGAATATATGAGATTTTTCATACTGAAAAAAATTACTTAAAAAAATGTAACACATCTATCATTATTGTAAAAGATAAATCTAACCAAAAAGAAAAAAATACTTTTAAATTTTTAAACTTTGTTTTCTAATTTTATTCAATATTACACATCGATTTTTTAAATTAAAGATAGTTATGAAAACTAATTTATTGTGCTCTTGTAATTATTTTAATTTTCAGAAAGATAATGCAAATAAAAATTACATATTTTAATTATATTTTGATTCGTAACTGACTTTTAATAACATTGTATAATTGCTATAATTACAAAGTTTAAAAATTCTCACTTTAAAGAGGAATCGAAAGATCGATTTTTTGCGAATCGATTTTTTTTTGTTCATTCAGGTGCCAGCAGAAGAATCGATTATTTGGAAAGTCTTTAGGCCTAGGTCAAACTTTTTCAGTTATAATACATTTTTTTTTTTTTTAATTATAATTGCTTGAAATTTTCAATGAAATATCCAAATTATTCTATTTATATATAGTCTTCATATAGATAAAAGTTTGAGATTTCCTATAGAGTATTTGGATTAAATATAAGGCAATACAATATTTTAACATATTTACAAGACTTTAATGTAGTTAGTTAATCATCCGAACGATAAATTTCTTAAAAGTATTTGCATCGTAGGTCTGATTCGAATTTTGGATTAAGATCAACAATGTTCTTAAAGGAACGACTCGTAACTGGTTCATTCTTTTATTTCTATAGACCTACTTCCTCAACATCGATAACATAATCAAAATAGTTCTGATCTAATTCGCATTCGGTAAGACTGCGTAGATTAATAGAGGCTCTTGAAGATTTTATATTAAAGATTTAATCAATATATTTTATATACTGTTCAGAAGTTCTCATTATTAAGCAGTAAAATTAGAGTAATTAATTATTACTTAATATTAAAAAAAGAATATGAAATACATAAAAAATATAATTCTTAAACTGTCCGATCCGAAACCGACAGTGCAATGGTTTTTAAA